>NW_008650991.1:1613-3459 GCF_000695815.1 Acanthisitta chloris | reverse complement strand
GGTGGGCTCTGGAATTCTGGGATGGAAAGGAGATATGGACTCTGGAATTCTGTTTTGGAGGGGTGGTGGGCTCTGGAATTCTGGGATGGAAAGGAGATATGGACTCTGGAATTCTGTTTTGGAGGGGTGGTGGGCTCTGGAATTCCAGGATGGAAAGGGAGCTGGGGTCTGGAATTCCAGGCTAGAATATTAGTGGGCTCTGAAATTCTGGGATGGAAAGGGATGCAGGCTCTGGAATTCCCTGCTGGAGCTGTGTGGATTGTTAGGTGGTGCCACCTCCATCCCTAAGGAATGTGCATCCCTTCCCAGCCTGGAGTCCAGCTGCACTTCGTGGAGATGGGACAGGGCCCCGTGCTCCTGCTGTGCCATGGATTCCCAGAATCCTGGCTCTCCTGGCGCTTCCAGGTGAGGGACAACACCGGGAGAAGGAGACACATGGAAGCACAGTGGGCTGGGAGACAAAGCTACCACTTCCAGGGACATCCTATGGGGCTGATCATGAGCTAGGAGGGCTCTGAATCCTTGGAATCTGTTATATTCCATGCTAGATTCCAGCTTTGGCTAATGCAGGATTCCGGGTGATTGCTCTGGAGATGAAGGGATATGGGGAATCCACGGCTCCTCCAGGTGAGTTGGGAATGCCATGGGATAGGATGGGATGGGATAGGGTGGGATTGGAAGTGCCAACTCTTAGGCGAATTCCACCAGGAGAGTTGGAAATGACATGAGATAGGATGGGATTGAGGTTGAAACTGACAATTCCAAGGCCAATTCCAACAGGCGAGCTGGGAATGCCATGGGATGGGATGGGATGGGATGGGATGGGATGGGAAGAGGGATGGGATGAGATGGGGTTGGAACTGCCAATTCCAAGGCCAGTTCCCAGGAGGAGAAGGGTGGAGGAATCTTCTCCAGGGAGGTGGAAGTTATCCCACTCCTGGGCTGGATGTGGGATACATCCTTGGGAATGAGTGGATGCTCCAAGGATGGAATTCCGTCTTCCCTGCAGACATCCAGGAGTATTCCCAGGAGCAGATCTGCAAGGTGAGGAGCTGCAGGGGATGGATGTGGCTTGGAGAGGGAAAATTCATTGGGATCTGAACCTTTCCCTCCTCTTTTCCTCAGGATCTGACGGTTTTCCTGGATAAACTGGTGAGGAGATCCCTCAGGATGGGTTTATCCTCCTTGAAAAGGTTTGGGATGTCTCCCAAGGTGTCCTTGACCTCTTCCATCCCATCCTGAGATTCCCAAGGACTTGGAGCCCTTGGGATAGTCCCAAGTCTCTCCCTTTTGGAATTTAGGGATGAAGATGTCCATAGAATCCATATCCCATGGGATGGATCCATCCTCGGAGGGGCTGTGGGACCTTATTGTGGAATTTATGGCCCTGCTGGGAATAAGGAGGGGAAAAACATGCAAAAAAGAGTGGGAAAGGGAGAGAAAAAGAGGGGGAAAGAGGGAAAATAGGAGGGAAAAGAGAGGAAAAGGAGGAAAAAGTAGGGAAATCTGGGAGAAGGGGAAAAAAGAGTGGGAAAAAGAGGAAAAAGAGAGGAAAATGAGGAAAAAGGGAGGAAAGGGGACAAAAAGGGAGGAAAAGAGGAGGAAAGGGGGAAGAAAAGCTTGAAAAGGAGGGAAAAGGGGGGGAAAGGGAGGAAAACCAGGAAAAAACAGAAAGGGGGAAAAAGGAGGAAAACCAAATAAAGAAAAAATAAAATTATGGGAAATGAAGGAAAAGGAGGGAAAAAGCAGGGAAGAAAAGGAATAAAAAGAGGAAAGTAGAGAGGGAAAAGGAGAAAGATGGGAAAAAGGAAAGAGGAAAAGGAAAGAAAAGGGGGACAAAGGGAAA
>NW_008650991.1:0-1556 GCF_000695815.1 Acanthisitta chloris | reverse complement strand
AGAGGGAAAAAACCCACAGAAAGGAAAAAAGGTAGGGAAAAAGAAAAGAATAAAAATGTTGAAAAGAGGGGGAAAAGAGGGAAAAAAGCACCAAAAGGGAAAAAAGAGGGGGAAAGCAAAGGAAAAGGGTGAAAGGAGGAAAAGGGGGGAAAAAGAAGGAAAAAAACCAACAGAAGGGGAAAAATGGAGGGGAAAAAGAAAACAAAAGAGGAAAAAGGGGGGAAAAAACCCAAAAGGAAAAAAGAAGGAAACCCCCCAAAAAATAAAGGGAAAAAGAAGGGAAAAAAAGAGAAAAATGGGGGGAAAGCCCCAAAAGAGGGAAAAAAAAGCCCCAAAAGAGGAGAAAAAAAGCCCCAAAATGGTGAAAAAAAGGAGGGAAAAATGAGAATATTCTCATTTCCAAGTGTTTCCTGCCCTGATCGGAGGCAAATGGGGAGGGCCCCATTCCCTTGGGAGGGTGTTGGGCTGCCCTGGGAGGTCCCTGACATCCCTTTTCCACAGGGCATTCCGCAGGTTATCCTGGTGGGCCACGACTGGGGCGGCGCCGTGGCCTGGAACATGGCTCTGTTCCACCCGGAGAGGCTCAGGTGAGGCTGGAGCACATCCCAAGCTCCAAAGGATATCCCTGAATACCCCCAGAAATGCCAGTCCAAGGACGTGATCCCTCTGGGATTGTCCCAGGGCTGTGGCTGTGCTTAACACTCCGTACAAACCTCCCGATCCTACCGTGGATATCATGGAGAAGATGAAGTCTTATCCCACTTTTGACTATCAGTTCTATTTTCAGGATCCGGTGAGTGCTAGATCCCAAGGTTTGGGGGGGATTAAAGCCCTCCCAGGAATCCATTCCTGGTGTTGGGATGTGTTCCCTAAGGATTGATCCCTCCTGTGATCCCTCAGGGAGTGGCAGAATTGGAGCTGGAGAAGGATATCAGCAGGACCTTGCGGATCCTCATCCGCTCCACGCACCGGGAGGTAACTCTGGGATGGGGTGGGAGCTGGGATAGGGAGCCAAGCATTCCAGGGAGGCTTTGGAGTGGCTCCTTAACCATTTTCCAACCTCTGCTCCCAGTGTCTGGCTGCCTGTCTGTGGAAAAGTGTGTGCTCAGGGAGACGTCAGTAGGGACCAGAGTGAACGTCAGGTGGAAAGCAGCAGTACAGGGACTGGAACTGCTTTAGGATTCAGTTCAGTGACTTGAAAGCTGCTCTCAGCTCCATAGCTCAGGGATGGGTGGTTGGTTCCCAAATCCCTTGGGATGAAGTGTGTGATTGTTTCCTAAATCCCTTGGGGTGCCGTGATGATCTGTGGCCCAGGGCTCTGCCAGTGGTTTCTGAATCCCTTGGGATGCGGTGATGCTCCATGCCTGCTCCCAGCTCCATGGCCTAGGGCTGTGTGGTCAGTTCCTAAATCCCTTGGGATGCAGCACTGCTCCATATCCTAGGGCTGTGCCAGTGGTTCCCAAATCCCCTGGGGGTCCAGGAGGGGATGGAGCCTCAGTGCAGGATCACAGAGACCCACCCAAGGGAGGGACTTCCCTTCCCTTCCCTTCCCTTCC
>NW_008650990.1:10008-14500 GCF_000695815.1 Acanthisitta chloris | reverse complement strand
GACACCTCCCTGCCTGTGTCCGACACTTTCCGTCGGGGCGTGGGGGAGGGAGGGCTGCGGGGCGAGCCTTATCGTAGTTCGAGAGCTGGGATGGGGACAGGAGGGCCCGGAGCCGCTGCAGTCCCCTGGAGAGGCGAGGGCAGCAAAGTGGGGAGGAGAACCGAGACCGCCGTGTAAGGAGTGTGTCCTCGTTCCACTCACCGTGACACCAGGCCTTAGGAGCTGAACGGGGCACCGCGTGGTGCGGTGCCTGTCAGCCTGCTGGGGCCCGTGAGAGGCCCTGCTCACAGCTACCGAGGTGTGTTCTGTGCCAGCAGCGTTGCGTCGCAGTGGGCTTGTAACAGGAGTCACCTGGCTGCCAAAGGCCCCTGGCCACAGGTGTAAGTACTGCTGTGGTGTCTGATGCGGTGAGGAAGGTGACAGAGACTCCCATTCTGCACGCTGCTGCATGACGGGGAAGGCCAACTTCAGAGCATTAGAGTCTGCCAGGGACCGCAAGAGCCCTGGCTGCTGCTGGGAAGATCTGAGGAGGTCTTTTCCTGCAGATGGAAAAATGAGTCTTGCAGCATCTGTTGGTCTCTTGCAGCTGGTTGCAAGCTGGTGTCCGGGACTCAGAGGGACATGCAGTGTGTGTCTTGGCTATCTGGTTGCCAGGACTGCTGGTGGAAGAAGATAAATAGGGCAGAGTAGAAAAAGTACCTCAGCATTAAAGCCTTGGCAAAACAGGACACATTTGTGTGGATGTGATGCTCTCATCTGTCAGAAAAGATTGCTAGACTGTGCCCTGGTTTGTTTTCATAGGAATGAGGAGTGCTTTCCAGTTTTAATTGTGCTTTCTCTCATTGGAGGGAAGCAGCACCTGTGTCCCACATGCATGAGATAAGTTCCAGCCAAGCCAGTCTGGCTGGGAGGGGAGGGAAGCCTGGGGGATTTCGGCGTGAATGGCAGAGCAATGCAGTGTCGCAGTTCTGAGCGTGTCTTGCCTCCACAGAGAAAAGCAACTTGACAGTGGATGCAGTGAAGCTGCATAATGAGTTGCAGTCAGGGTCGCTGCGGCTGGAGCAGACAAGTGACAGCACTAAGCTCCCTGTGGAGGAGGAGGATGCTGTGGAGGCTGCCACAGAGAAGTCCTCGGGCACCTTCCTGAGCGGCCTGAGCGACTGCACCAACATCACATTCAGCAAGGTGCAGCGCTTCTGGGAGTCCAACTCCGCTGCTCACAAAGAGGTACAGGCAGGAGCAGAGCTGAGGAATTGGGGTGTCCCGTGGGGATGGCCCCTGGGTGTGGGGCCGAGGGTTGCTGACCTGCTTTGCTTGCTGCTCGCAGATCTGCGCCGTGCTGGCGGCTGTGACGGAGGTGATCCGCTCACGGGGGGGCAAGGAGAGCGAGACGGAGTACTTTGCTGCACTGGTGAGTGGTGATTTTGGGGAGGAGGGGAGCTGGTGCTGGCTGGGCTCAGGAGGGTTGGTAGATGAGGTGCTGTGCTTGTAGCCAAGGCCCTGAGTGAGTGTCTGTCTTCAGCAGAGATGCTGTTGGGCTACTCTCAGTTTCTCTGCCCCAATCCTGAGGGAAGGGCTGGCCTGGTGTGAACCCCCACTCCCTCTCACTTACCCATACTCTGTTCCCAGATGACAACACTGGAGGCAGTGGAGTCTCCGGAGTCGCTCTCTGCTGTTGCCTACCTGCTTAACCTTGTTCTTAAGAGGTGAGTGGGTGACAGAGGAGTGGGGAGAGCTACCAGCTCCCATCATGTAAGAGGGACTGGTGCTGTCCTCCCTCCCCAGGCTGGGGAAAGGACCCCAGTGGAGCACACTGCACATGTAGTCCTTGTACTAACGCCACCAGCTGTCTGCTGCTCACGCTGACTGATATGATCCCTTCTCCTGGCAGGGTCCCAAGCCCCGTGCTTATTAAAAAGTTTTCAGATGCCTCAAAAGCCTTCATGAATATTGTGTCCTCACAGGCCTGCAGCAGCTCTACCTCTGCTCTTCGATGGGTGAGTAGCCAAGAGGCAGCTGACCATGTCAGCTCTGCTCAGGGTTCTGCTGAGAGGTGGGGTCAAGACTGCTGCTGTGGTGTGTGCTGGGTGCTCAGCTTGAGGCCCTTGCAGTGAGGTGGGGTTACTTCTGTGAGGTGATGCTAATGTCCCTGCTGCTCCCTTGCCATAGGTTCTCTCTTGCCTGGCCACGCTGCTGCGGAAGCAGGACTTGGCAGCCTGGAGCTACCCTGTCACCCTCCAGGTCTATCATGGCTTGCTGAGCTTCTGTGTTCATACCAAGCCCAAGGTGAGACCCTAGTACCCCTGGCAGGACTGCTTTTGGGTCCTGTTTCTGGGGCTGGCTGTGTCCCGCAGGACCACAGCCTCTGCTCACCTGAGTTCTTCTTCCCCAGGTGCGGAAAGCAGCACAGTATGGTGTGTGCTCTGTTCTGAAGGGCACCGAGTTCATGTTTGGAGATGCAGCCCCTGAGCATCACCCTGCAGCACCTTCCACCGCCAAGTTTTGTGTACAGGAGATTGAAAAAGCTGGAGGTGTGGGATACTGGAGCATGGGGTCTGCAGCTGAGTGTGGGGGACTCTGCCGCTGTGGGAGAATAATGACTTGAAAGGAAGAGGGGAGGGTGCAGCATCCCAGATTTCTGGGGAGGGTATGAGACACTTCTGGGATGCCTAAGGTGTCTCAGAGGGTCCTTAGCCATTCTGTTGCTTTGCTCCCAGAAGTCAGGAGCTTGTTCACCCTGGCTCCATGGGTCAGCCTCAGTGCTGTCACAAGGGTTGTTCCTTGGTTAGGGCTTTTCTATGGGCTGCCAGCTGCTCAGACATTGTTCTACTCCCACAGGGGCCAAGGAGGCCACCACCACCCTGCATGTCCTTGCCCTGCTGCGGAATGTGTTGCCCTGCTTCCCTGCAGCTGTGGTGAAGACCTGTTGTGAGACCTTGCTCCGAGTCATGACCCTCAGCCACGTGGTGAGTGTTCCTGCTCCAGGGATGGCAAGGGCAGACCGTTTCCCCATTGCCTGCGCTCTGGAAGGGATCAAACTCCCTTGGCTGCCAGCTGGTAGCCTGGAAATGCCCAATGCAAACACAAAGGAGCCCAGGGCAGCTGGTGCTTGCTAACTTGACTGCTGTGGAAGAGAGAGGCTGTGTAGATGCAGCACAGTTGCAGCAATGCTGGGTTTCCCAGGGCAAAGCCTGCTTTGGGGTGGGGGACAGTGGGTGCAAAGCAGAGCCTCCTCTCCTGACACTGTGTCCTTTTCAGCTGGTGACAGCTTGTGCCATGCAAGCCTTCCACAGTCTGTTCAGCGCCCAGGCCAGCGTGGCCTGCCTGCCAGCTGAGCTCAATGCCCAGATCATCACCGTGAGTGTGGGGTAACAGTGGGGGGAGGGACAGAGCTGGTGGTGCCACAGCACCCACCCACCCCACCCTCTGCTTCCTCAGGCCCTCTATGACTATGTGCCCAGCACAAGCGACCTGCAGCCGCTGCTGACCTGGCTGTCCACCATGGAGCAGGCGCACATCAACCTGGGCAGGTGCGGGCAGGTGCCATGGCTGGGCAGGGGAGAGGTGGCTGCTTGGCCTCTCACCTGCCCTGTTTCTCCTTTCCAGGCTGCAGAAGGACCTGTGCTGGGCTCACCTGCCACGGCTCTTCTCTGCTGCCATGAACTGTTTCCTCTCACCACACTCCCAGGTGGTGTCAGCAGCAGCACAGACCCTGGAGGTACTGCACATGGGTGTCTCTCCACTCTTGGCTGCCCTGGTCCCCGTGAGAGCTCTGCCCAGGGGTTTGGGGCTTGCCAGAGAGTGGCATACTCCTCTGTGCCTGCCAGTCTGGGGTTTCCATGGTTCACAGCTGACCCATTTTCTTTGTTTGCCGTTGCAGACACTATTGAGTGAGTGCATTGCTCCCCACATGGAGGACCTGGGCACTGTCTCTGCATCTGCCCCAACCCCTGCTGCCTACCTGTGCAAGATGTTCAGGTGAAGAGTGGTGGTGTGGAATGGGTTGTCCCCATGGGCCTGGCTGAGCTCTGACACCTCTGCCTGATCCATGATGTGGTCTGGCATGCACCATGATCACTGCCAGCATAACCATCTCCCTTATCCTCCCCAGATCAGTGGAGGAAGGGCTGACATACCGTTTCCATGCAGCATGGGATGAGGTGCTGCAGGTGCTGGAGGTGTTCTTTGAGACGTGTGGGAAGCAGTGCCATCCCATCATGAGGAAGGTGAGCCGGGCTGGGGAGGGCACAGACACATCCATGGAGGTGGGTGGGGTGACTGCACTGCTGTCTGGGCTGTGTTGCCTCCTGCTGCTGTGGAGCAGGACCATGCTGGTGCTTGCTGTCCTGCTTGTGCATGATCAAAGTGTGCACAGCTGTGGTACTTGGCACAGGGATACACAGGGCACTGACATCCCTGGACTATAGAAAGTGACATATGCCAGACTTGCCTCTGTGGCTCCTCTGTGACTGTCCTGCCCTTTTCCTGCAGT
>NW_008650990.1:5457-9966 GCF_000695815.1 Acanthisitta chloris | reverse complement strand
CTGAAGTGGACCAGGCAGTGGGGGCTGCCGTGAGCACCATGGGCCCTGAGGTGCTGCTGGAAGCTGTGCCCCTGGAGATAGACGGCAAGGAGTGAGTACAGTCATGGGGTAGCAATTTTGCAGCTGTTTGTTAGATTTCTGTTCAGTGCCTATGCAGTCCTGGAGGTATTTGGCTGCCAAGCCTACCTGTGCCCAGCTTTGGGGCTGGATGGAGATGCCCTGTGCCCAGGGGCTGATGCTGGCAGTGCCCATTGCTCCCCTGACCCATGCCTTCTCTCCCCAGGGAGACACTGGAGTTCCCCCGCAGCTGGCTCCTGCCTGTGCTGCGGGACTATGTGCAAGGCGCACGGCTTGGCTTCTTCACCAGCTACTTCTTGCCCTTGGCAGCCGCCCTGAAAAGCAGAGGTGAGGAAGGTGGCGCGGTGAGAGTCCCAGCAGTCCAGGCTGTTCCATGGGACCTTGTTTCCCTCCACTGGGGTGGAGTAGGGCTTTGCAATCTCTGCTGCTTCACTCACTTCTCCTTCCGTAGCCCTGGAGTTTACACAGGCTGGGGAGAGCGCGGAGGCCAAGATCTCGTTGGTAACAAGGAATGCCTGGGAGCTCTTGCCATGGTATACCCATGGTGCCAGGCTGGGGAGCAGTGACCTGGGTGAAGACTGCTGGCCTCTCACCTTTTTCTTTGCCTGTCAGGTCTGGACTCTGTTGCCTGGCTTCTGCACCCACCCCACAGACGTGCTGGGTGCCTTCAAGGGGCTAGCCCGCACCTTGGGCATGGCTATCAGCGAGCGCCCAGACCTCCGCCTCACCGTGTGCCAGGCCCTGCGCACCCTCATCCACAAAGGCTGCGCGACAGGTTGGGGGGGGACAGACCCTCGTGGTGGGTCCCTGTACCCTGTGATGCCCCTGGGAGGGGACATGCTGATATATCCCTTGTCATCCTCTCCCTAGACGCAGAGAAGGCAGAAGTGGGTCGCTTTGCCAAAAATTTTCTGCCCATCCTGTTCAATGTGTACAGCCAGGCCGAGGAGGATGGGGGCAGCAGTGCTCAGCGCCGCTCCGTGCTGGACACTGTCCGTGCTTACCTGACCATCACAGACCCCCAGGTGAGGGGGCAGTGGGGCAAGCTGTGCAGGGTCGGGCTAGCATCTGCCAGCCAGACCCAGTCTCATGGGGTTTTGGTGCATGACTGATTGAAGAGGACAGGAAGAGAGGTGCTGAACAGAGAGCAGCCCTTCCCACCCCTATTGGGAGGGAGTCCTTTCTAGCCAGTGGTTTGGGATTTCCCAATCTTGCAGCCACATCTGGTGCATCATGCACAAGCTCTTTGTATTTTTGTCCAACTCTCTTTTGACCCACTGGTGCTTCTGGTCTCCACAAAGTCCTATAGCAAGGTGTTTGCCAGGTGGATTGCAAACTGAGGGCATTTCCCTTGGTCAGTTCTGATCCTGCTCTGTGTGCCTGCCTTGCAGATGGTGTGCGGGTTCCTGGAAAAAGCCAGTGCAAAGCTGACCAGTCCTGAGAGCTCAGAGTTTGCCAGGTAACACCCGGGAACTGGTGCTAATGGGTAGAACTGGTGAGCAGTGCTAGGGCACTGTCATGAGTGGACTGTGCACTCGATGTGATTTGCAGCTGGAGTCCCAGTTTGATCAGACAGTGTTAGGGATGCCACAGTTAAACACCTGCATGTCCTTCACTGCTTCAGACTCTCCATCCTGGACCTGGTGGTAGCAATGGCACCTTACGCTGATGAGCAGTCCCTGGGCTCCCTGTACCACACCATCCAGCCTTCCCTCCAGGTGAGTTGGCCCCTAGTCCTCACAGGTGCAGGGGATGCAGTGGCCTCTCCTTGCTGCCAGCCTGGACCCACACTCTGTGGGGCTGAGCAGCTGCCACAGGAGACAGGTCTCTGCTGGGTGGTGTGGGGTGCTGTGAGGGTCACTGTGGCAAGGGGCTGGACTGCCTTGACAGCAGGAGCATGTTGGCTGTCCCTGCAGAGCAAAGAACACAGCATGCAGAAGAAGGCGTACCGTGTGCTAGAGGAGGTGTGTGCTGCTCCCCATGCTCCCTGCCAGGCCTTTGTCCGCTCCCACCTGCAGGATCTGCAGACAGTACTGCTGGATTCACTCAAGAGTGCAGCATCCCCAGCCAAGAGGGTGAGAGCAAGGGCTGCAGTGGTGGAGATCTGCTGCTGCTAGGAGGGAGGGCATAGGGTGGGCGATGGGGATAGCCAGCTGTGTGTCCCTGGGTGTACCAGTGTTAGAGCTGTTTCTTTCTTCAGCCCCGGCTGAAATGCCTGTTCCACATCGTGAAGCAGCTCTCTGCAGAGCATGAGCCCTTTGTCACTGCCTTGATTCCAGAGGTGAGCACGGTCCCTGAGGGAACCTAGCTTGTTCTGGCTATTGGGGTGGTAGCAGTGGTGTGATGTGCATGTGTGCCTTCAGGTCATCCTATGCACCAAGGAGGTGTCAGTGGGGGCCCGCAAGAATGCCTTCATGCTGCTTGTGGAGATGGGACATGCCTTCATCCGCTTTGGACCCACCCCTGAAGGTGAGCTCCTACTCCACTTGCTCAGCCCCAGAGCCACTCTGGCTCCAGGGAGTCAGACCCATGCCCAGCATCCCACTGAAATGGTCCAGGGTTGCTGCTGGAAACAAGGAGAGTGGGGGCCTGAGTTGTTCCCTCTCTTGCAGAGGCCATGCAGCGGTTCCTGGTCCTGATCTACGTGGGGCTCACTGGCTCCGTCACCATGATCAGCTGCACTGTGCTGGCACTGACCCGCCTGTTCTTTGAGTTCAAAGGTGAGCAGGACGGCTGGGGGACGAGGCAGAGCCCTCCAGCAAAGGTGGGTGCTGGGAGGAGGCTGAGTGTGGCTGAGTCCCACTGTGGTTGCAGATCACCTGGAGTTCAGTATGGTGGAGCAGTTCCTGCAAAACATCTGCATGCTGCTGGCCTCCCGCACGCGGGATGTGGTGAAGGCAGCCCTGGGCTTCCTCAAGGTCACACTGCTTCTGGTGGACACTAAGCTGCTGGGGAAGCATGTCCAGACAATGGTGAGATCCTGTGTGGGGTGCCTCAAGGAGGGTGGTGGGACAAAGCTGGGGCTGCCTTGAGCAGCCAGGGGCATCTCCAGCTGCACCATGCTTCTGCCTGGGAGTCAAGGGAACAAGCTTGATCTTGGTGGCTGAGACAGCAGTGAGGAGGTCCCTCTCCTGAATGCCGGCATGGACATGCCATAGAATTCCCAGGAACCAGCCCTGCCATGCAAGGAGACCTCTCCATGGCTCTGTCTGGGGTAGTCATAGGGAGATGGCAGCGGGGTGAGCAAGGTGGTCATGCAGGTGAAGGGTGGTGGGAGGCTGGGTGCCCAAGGAAGGAGTGCTTTGGTCTTGAGGGTTTCTGTCCTGGCAGCTGGAGGCTGTGGGGAACCTTTCAGATGACATGAGACGCCACTTCCGTATGAAGCTGCGAAACCTCTTCATCAAGTTCATCCGCAAGTTTGGGTACGCCAGGGTCTCCTGAGGCAGGGAGGGAACTCCCTGGGGAGCAGTGCAGGAGAAGGTAGGTGCTAACTGCTCTCTATGTGCTCCTCAGCTTCGAGTTGGTGAAGGGGCTGCTGCCAGCTGAGTACCATAAGGTGCTGGTGAATATCCGGAAGGCGGAAGCCCGGAATCGCAAGCAGCGTGCCCTGAAGCAGGCGGCTGCGGATGGGGATGAGGAGGAGGCACCACCAGTACAGGTCAAAGGAGACAGGTGAAGATGGGCCAGGGTTGGAGAAGGAGCAGGCTCCACAGAAGGCTTAGTGCTGGATCTGCTCAGCTGGTGTCTCTAGAGATGCTGGAGACATATTCAGGGCTGCTGTGTGTTCCGTTTCTATCATCCTCTCTGTGTTTTGACCAGCATGGAGGAGATCCTGGCTGACTCAGAGGATGAAGAGGCGGAAGAAGAGGAACGACAGTGGAGCAAGGAATGGAGGAAGCAAGCACGGCAGAAGGGCCAAGCCTGGCTGAAGGAAGGGGAAGAGGATGAGCCACTCAATTTCCTGGACCCCAATGTGTCCCAGCGTGTGCTGGGTGAGGAGTGGAGCTTTGGAGGTGGCTGGGGTGGGATGGATGGGGCAGGGGCTGCTGTCATGCACAGGAGCCCTGGAGGTACGACTGCCCCTGGGAGTGGGTCCTTCCTCTGGCCCTGACCCATCTCTCTGTGAGCAGCCACCAAGCCAGGCCCCAAGAGGTCCAGAGGAGTGAGCCACGACTTCCAGGTGTCTGAGGATGGACGCCTGATCATCCGTGAAGAAGAAGAGGAGATGGATGATGATGAAGCTAAAGGTAGTGCCTGGGCTGTCGGGGTCTGCGCTAGACTTGCTCTGGAACTCCAAGTGATTTTCTTCCTGCTACCTGCATGTGGGAGCTTGAGGGAATGTGGGTGGAAGGGGCAGGAGTTGGTACAGACTTGTATCACACCCAGTGGCTTACTTCTGGGCCACTGCCTGGGGAAGCAGCCCCCTCCATC
>NW_008650990.1:0-5426 GCF_000695815.1 Acanthisitta chloris | reverse complement strand
AGCAGGGGCACCCTGCTACTGCAGTCTCCTCGGGCTGGCACAGTGCTGGGACTTTTCCTGCCCCTCATCCTGCACTGACCCTCTTGTCCTCTACCACAGGAGCAGATGAAGAGATGGAAGATGTGCTGCAAGATGTGGGTCTCCGCAGTGTGAGTATAGGGCTCATGGTCCTAAGGAGATGCAGGGGGAACTCAACTGTGCCAAACCCTGCTTGTCACATCAGCTGCAGCTCTGCCCAAGAGGCCAGCAGCAACATCGGGCATGCACCAGCTGCTTGGAGCGGTGTGTCAGGTTGTCTGGTACAGAGATGTGCTATCTGGATGGTCTGTGGGTGCCCATGGGAGGAAGGAGGAGGTTGGGGGTCCATGGGAGGGCAGAACTTTCAGGACAAGCCAGCTGCAGGGTTCCTGCTGCCTTTTTCTGCAGAAGAAAAGCCAGAAGCGTCGGTTCAGAGAGGAGCCAGATGATGAGGAAGCTGAGGCTGGAACTTACTCTCGGTACAGAGGTAAGTTCTCTGCCCCAGACATACCCATCTTGCTGGGCTGCTCCAGGGCATCTGGAGCAAAGATCACAGAATCACAGACTGTGTAAGGCTGGAAGGAACCACAGTGTGTCTTCTGGTCCAAGCTCCCTGCTCAAGCAGGGTCACCCTAGAGCACATTGCACAGGATTGTGTCTTCATGGTTCTGGAATATCTCTGCTGAGTGAGACTCTGCAGCCTCTATGGGCAAGCTGTGCCAATGTGCAGTCATGTGCACAGTAAAGTTCTTCCTCATATTTAGGTGGAACTTCTATGCATCAGTTTCTGCCCACTGCCTCTTGTCTTACTGGTTTGCACCACTGAGAATATCCCCAGTCCCTTAACGATATTGATGACGTCCACTCTCAGTTGTCTCTTCTCAAGGCTGGACAGGCCCAACTCCCTCAGCCTTTCCACATAAGAGAGAGATGATCCAGGCCCTTAATCATCTGCTAGACTTGCTCCAGGAGCTCCATGTCTCTCTTGGAGTGAGGAGCTCAGAACTGGGTACAGCACTCTAGATGTATCCTCACTAGGGCTGAGCAGAGGGGCAGGATCACCTCCCCTGTCTTGCTGGCAATACTCTTCCTAATGCATCCCAGGATTCTGTTGGGCTTGGCACTCGGGGCACGCTGCTGCCTTGTGGACAGCTTGTTGTCCTCTGGGACCCCCAGGTCCTTCTCTGCAGAGCCACTTTACAGCAGGTCAACCCCCAGCTTGTACTGGTGCTTGAGGTTATTCTTCCCCAGGTGCAGGACCCTGCACTTGCCTGTATTGAATTTCAGACAGCTCTTCCCTGTCCATCTCTCTGGAGATCTTTGTAGGAGACAGCCTTCCCTCTCTGCTGTCCTCACAAGAGCTGGAGGCAAAAACAGGAAAAGCTCCCCCAGCCTGGAACTGGGCAGGGAGAACTCTGAGACACCCTTCCAACACACATTCCCTGTTTTCTAGCTGGAGGCTCTGGGATCCACCGGCAGCTGAACAAGGAGCCAGCCTTCGGTGCAGAGTACAGATCCAAGGTGAGGCACCCAGGGAGGTCTCAGAGTTTGGGTGGGGAGATGCCTGGGAATTTGCTGGAGCAGGAATAACCATTTGTTTGGAGTCTGGTCCAGTAGCAGTTCCTGGTCCAGTGGAGTTCCTGTCCTGCCCTTGCTGTAGGCAGTTCCTGCTCACTGCTCAAAGCAGGTGTCTGTAGCATCATCTGGGTAGGAAATCAGCTCCCAGGACCACGTGCTCATCTGGCACCCCACTGCAACACAGTTTTTGGGATGATGGGTGGCAGGTTTGCACCAGAACAGGACACATGCATCTCCCTTGGTGCTGCATCTTCTCCCATGTTGCTGTCTCCCACAGAAAGGCAAAGGTGATGTGAAGAAGAAGGGCCAGCTTGACCCCTATGCCTACATTCCCCTGAACAGAGCTAAACTCAACAGAAGGTGAGGCTAACTGGGAAGGGCACAGGGTTGGGAACAAGGCCAAACCTGGGTTTGATCCTGCTCTGTTTTTGTGGGTTTAGGAGCTCCGTGTCATCTTCTGTGCCACTCCTTGCAGAGCCTGGAGCACCCCTGTGTGTTAGATGTGCCCAGTGGCCACACTAATGCAGCTTCCTGCTCTTTCCTCCTTCCAGGAAGCGGGCAAAAATGCAGGGCCAGTTCAAGGGCCTGATGAAGGGAGCCCAGCGGGGAGCCAAGGCAGGCCGCAGGAACCGTCTGAAGGCCCAGCGCTCCTGAGGAGCCTCAGGTGCTTGGCCTGCTCCTACCCGAGGACAGACAACACCCTGTGGCCTCTGGGAGTCAGGGGATTTGTGAGTGGAGCAGCCAGGATTCCTCTACAGAAGGTGACCTGCATCTGTTTGAGACTCCCTGGGAAGCCACTCCATCATGTTATGGACTGATGACCCAAGCCCTGCCCTCCTGTGCCTGAAGTAAGGTGCCCGGTTGCCGTGTGTGTGTGTGTGTGTGTGTGTGAGAGAGACACCAAGTAATGTATAAAGAATTCTCTATATTGATAAATACCCACTGTTCCTACCCAGCCCAGATTCCTCCTCTCCTTCCCTTCAGAGCTGTGCACACCTGTGCTCTCCCTTCTACCACTGTAGCACCACATCCTGCAGGGCTCACAGCAGCATCAGCCTGGGACCTGGAGCTGGGGCCCTCTCTTCCACATTGGGCTTGTCTGGGAGCTGCCAGGAGCAGCTCTGTGGCACAGAGCAGTGGGGCAGTACCTGTGCCCCGTGCCCTCCTGGCACATGTGCAGTAGGGCTGAGTTGTGGAAGTGGCCAGAAAGCGGTGCCAGAGATGATGAAGTCCTTTGCTTACAACCAGTTTTCTTTAACAAACTATTTTGTGGTAGAATCATCTGCCCAAAATCATGGCCAGGGGATCTGTGCCATGGGGAAAGTGTCTGCCATTTGGCTGCCACTGGTTTCTGTCCTGCCTTAGCTTTTCCCATATCAGCTGTGCCTGATTGTGGGGCAGGAACAGTTTTCCTGCAAATTTCTTCAAACTGGCTGGAAAACTGCTATAACAAACCTTTGTGACTTGTCGTTTCCCTTACCCTCAAGAGCTGAGAGAAACCCTTTCCCCTGCTTTGACCATCTCCTGCCAGCTAGACCTGAGCAGCACAGATAATCCTGGACCTTTTCAGCTGTCCAGCCCTCTCATGTTGGCCTGAGCATCTGGTTTTGCCTAGTTACTTCTGCACTGGGCCCAAAAGATGGTGTTTGGCCAAAGCGTACTGAAGGGAATGGAGCTGAGGGTAGAGGATACAGGTCTCATTGCTCACACTGCACAGAACATGTTTGTGAATGTAGCTGGCTTTCCCTTCCTCTGCTATATTAGAAAGCCTTTAGCCCTTTGTCCTTTCCTACTGTGGCAGGTTACATGCTGGAATTGCAACGCTTCTCAGTTCTCTAAGAAGCTAAAAGGATTGTGCGTGTTCAGCCTCTTACTGCAGCCCTCTTTCTGGAGGCTGCAAATCCAGTTTTGTGGCTTTCTTACATGTTTTTGTTTAGTTTTTTTCCCCCAAGATCCTTTTAAGAGTCTGGGAATGGAGGAGCTTTTATACTGATAGTGGTCCTGTCTTGTCAGGAGTACTGTCCCCTTTGTGCTGTCCCACCCCATGCTCTCGCTTAGACCCTTGAGCCCCAGGACCATGTTGAGGTGCTGCTGCTCTAATCCTGCTGGAAGGGAGCTCACAGCATGGCTTACAGGACAGGCGTCCCCAGCAGCACTCCTGACCATGTTCAGTCAGTAGGAGCTACATCCTCCTTCCTCTGCTGCCTCCAGAGCCCAAAGACAGGAACAAGGAGGGGACAGGTAGCAGTCACTTTCTGAGCCCCACATCTGTAACCTGTGCCTCTAGGGCCACCAGAGCTATCTGTCTTCCTGTTTTCTCTTCCCTCCTCAGAGACAGGACCTGGAGAAGGCTGTAGCTAATTCAAGAGCTCCAGATTACTCTGTATTGTTCTTCATTTGCATGTTGTTGTTTAAATTAATGAAACAGAAGAGTTTCATTAGCACAGAGGATGGTGTTCACCTGAGTTGGTGTCCAGAGAACAGATTCTTCTGCAATATCTTGTTAATCAGTTAATTAATCATGTAATGCAATGGAAACCCTCGGAGAGGCGACATCACCCTGCCTGGGGAGGCTGGCTGCAAGTCAAGCCTATTCTCTACCAGCAGCTGTCCCTGGCAGGGAGCAGAGCTATGTGCTGGGGGACCACAGGAGCCTGAGCACAGCTCTGTTATGGGGCAGGGTAGGGTGAGGTGTGATGTGGGTCCTGCCTCCTGTAGTTACCAGCCACAAATATTTTGCAGTTACCCACAGAAGTACAAGATGGGGACCTGAAGTGATGCTTGGCTTTTGCTACTCAAGCTGGGAGGTGGCTGAAGGATATTTCTTCACCCATCAAGCCGTTAAACCATGCAATACCCCACAGGCTACAGTGTGCAGGAAATTGTACTAAGCACCCAGAGAAGCTGGCAGGACTAACAGGCTGCCCTCAGTGGCTGGGACAGTTGCAGATGCCTACCCTGAGTCCTAAGGCTTAAAATCAGGAAGATAAGAGAAACATCATCATTTCCTTACCCTGGAAACTGCCTACTTGGGTTGTGTCCACTGTGGCATGCCCCTGAGAGGGACAGATGTGCTTCATAAGCTGTGCCCACACAACTTCCTCCAAGCACCCAGCAGCACCTTTTGAGACTTCCCAGTTTAAATTCAGCACACATAGAGGTGGAGGGACAGGAAAACCCTCCTGGGACAGCAGTGTAAGAGAAACCTTAGTGTTTGTGCCAAAATGATTGACAGCACAGTAGTTTAGTGGTTTAAAATGCCAAGGGACTCCACCTGAAATCTAGTCAATTTAAAAAAAATCAGATTAATTCCTAGTGCCCTCAGCACTCTGATCTACAGTTTCACTTGTTTCTAAGAAGTTGTCCATCTTTCCTTGGTTGCTACCTGAACACTGCACAGGTAGCAAGTGTGCAGGGCCACAAAGACCCTGGCTCTGTGGGCAAGGCAGGTGGTGCTTCCAGCCACAAAGGTTGGGGGAAGGGAATAAAGCTGCTTTTCCCGTGTCTCTGTTTTCTGATTTCTTCATGATGGAGAGCAAAGACAGCTGAGATGTGAGCTGGGATTTATAGTATGACTCGTGCTTCTTGGAGCATCTTGCTGTGGGTTCTGCAGGCTTGGGCAGACCCTGCTGCATGGGTCACATCAGCCACGTTCCGAGATCCTCGTGACTTCTACTTTGCTGCTGAATACTGCGGCTCAGGGTGCACAAGAGTGTGAAAGACAGCGCTGCAAGGACTTCCAGGGCTCCGCACGTGCTGTGCACAGGCTCGGAGGTGCCGTTCGGGTCGCCGCTCCCAGCCGTGCCGCTCTCTGCCCACAGCGCCTGACC
>NW_008650989.1:23151-51604 GCF_000695815.1 Acanthisitta chloris | reverse complement strand
CCTTTCTAGCATTGACTCATGAATTTCCAAGAAATATTCCACAGCATATGTCAACTGCCAGTTAGAAGAATAAAACTCCCTGAAGTTTTTACATTTTTTTACTGTAAAGTCTCTTTTTGGAAAGGAAACTAATGCTCATATTAACAAGGTACCATATAGGATGGATGAAAAATCTATAAATTAGTTGAAACTCTGATTATTATTACTTGGAAGTGTTTGCAAAATTGGTGTTGACAATAGAAATTCAGGTTTCAGAAACATGAGGTCCTCTTTGAGGACCGAGAACTGCTAAGAACCAATGGGAATCCCTTGACCATACAAGACAGAAGCATAATTACTCAAAATGTGGCCAATCTGGTAAAGACAGATTTAAACTAGGAACAAAAAAAGGAGAGATGTTAGCCCAAAGTGAGGAAGTAGTGCACCAGGATGGTAAGCAAAAGACACAAGGCGATGCAGAGAGGAGAGACTAAGAAAAATGTAAAGCAGAGTTGAAGGAACCTAGCCCAGGAAAACAGATGGTGTAAATAATCCTGAAAACAATTTTGAAACACATGAAGGACAGACAAGAAAGTGACTGGGAGTAGTCAGCATGGATTTACAAAGGAGAGATAATTTTCTGGTAACCTTCTACAATGAGATGAATGACATGGTGGGTTAGTGGAGAGCAGTGCACATTGTTTATCCCAGCTTTAGCAAGGCTTTCAAGACTGTCTCTCTCACAGACAAACTGAGAAAGTACATATCAGACAAGCAGACAACTGTCACAAACTGCATCCTCAGCAATTTTGCAGATGATGCAAAACTGGAAGGTGTGGTTGATATACCATATGATTGAACTGCCATGTGGACATGCCTTAACAGGTTGAAGAAATGAGTTGACAGGAGCCTCATGAAATTCAGTAAAGGACAATGCAAAGTCCTGTTTCTGGGCAGGAATAGCCCCACGTACTTGTACTAGCTGGGGATCAACCATGTTGAAAGCTACACAGAGAAAGACATGATGGTCAAGAAGGTGAACATGAGTCAGCTGTGGAAAAAAAAATCAATCCGGGGCTTCAGTACATAGAGTGTCACCTGCAGTTTATGAGACATGATCCTTCCCCTCTGCTCATCACTGATGAGACACATCTGGATTATTAAACCCAGTTCTGGCCTCCTGGGTACAGGAGAGACAGACATACTGAGGTGAGTCCAGCTAAGAGACATGAAAGTGATTAGCAAATTGAAGTGTCTGTCACATGGTGACAGGCTGAAGAGTCACAGCTTCCAGCTACAGAAGCAAAGACTCAAATAGAATCCTACCAATCTGTATGCATACTAGATGGGAGGGAATGAAGAAGATGGAGCCTAGACTCTTCCAGTGGTGCCCAGTGGCAGGACAATAGGCAATGGGCACAAACTGAAACACAGGAAGTTACATTTACACATAAGAATCTTACTGTGAGTGTGATCAGGCACTGAAACACATTCTCTGCAAGACTGTGGGGTCTCCATTCTTGTTGATAATCAAAACCCAACTAGAGACTCTGTAGCTCTTATGAGGACTTCCCTTAAAGAAGGTACAGTTAAAGATTTTTAAGATAAGCGAAAATTCTATAGAGACCCAAAAGAAATAAAAGCTGAATTCCTGATATTGATCACCAGTGGAAGAGAACTGGGGGGAATAGTCCATAACATAATTGGTAAGAAATTATTGAAGTTTTCCCTAAAATTATGTTAGCTTACATGAGAAGACTTGTAACTAGATCCCGTGTGACCACATTTGAAAGAAAACAAGGTTAAAACTTTAAAAGCAGAAGGATCCCATTGTAGGATTGTTTTGTTGGGGGATGAAAATCCCATGGTGTCCAAGCTTAAAAAGAGATTTTAAAAAAATTATTATTTCAGGCCATTTATTTATTTATTTGCAGATAATCTAATATTTCCCATAGCTTTTCTAAACTTTGAACTAACCTTGAACAATTTGTGCCTGAACTTTCAGTTCAAAATGGCAGTTGTAAAGTTTAATTCAAATTTAATTCAATTACATTTTGGGTTTATTTTGGCACTGATCCTAGAGTGATCAAAATGCTGAAATAGGGGATTTATGTCACTCTAAATACAGGAAAGGTCAGTAATGTCCTTTCTGGTTTAATACAGTTATATTTTGACTGAAGTGATATTTTAAAACAATAATACATGATTATAAATCTCTGAAGATGACTAATTATAGTCTAGGCCTTCTGTTGCTTTTTTCATAACAGGTGATTTTGTTTATTTAGTTCACTTATCTGAATCTGTAATCATGACAAGAATGGGCTTCCAGCTCTGGCTCTTATATTGCAGCTTTGTGGATATTATACCCCTGTATGCAATGTGTTTGGTCCTTACATCCCATTATGAGAATGGGCTCCCACACACTAGAATTCAGTCTCAAGACATGGCTCAGTAGGCTCCATTGTACTAATTAGATCACTATTGACTGCCACAGAATCACAGAATGGGTAATACAGCTGGAAGGGACCACTGGAAATCATCAAGTCCTGCGTCCATGCTAAGCAGGGTCTTCCAGAGCACCCTCACTGTTCAGTTCATTCATCGCCTTTATCAATAAATTAGATTAAATATATTTCAGATGTCTTATGCACTGTTTGTGCCCAGAGGTTTTGCTCTTCCAGTAGGTTTTTGGTGTGGTTAAAGATGTACACAAGTTCCAAGGTCTGTGGTTATGAGGTTTTCTCCAGCTACCTCCAAAAGGCTTCAGCAGGGCAGAGCACCCTCACTGTTCAGTTCATTCATCGCCTTTATCAATAAATTAGATTAAATATATTTCAGATGTCTTATGCACTGTTTGTGCCCAGAGGTTTTGCTCTTCCAGTAGGTTTTTGGTGTGGTTAAAGATGTACACAAGTTCCAAGGTCTGTGGTTATGAGGTTTTCTCCAGCTACCTCCAAAAGGCTTCAGCAGGGTCCTCTTCCTGACATTCTAATCAATCCATTCTAATCATTTAATAATCATTTAATAATCATTTAATAATCATTTAATAATCCATTTAATCATACTTAAACCCTCTCTGGAGTTGTCATTAGAAATGACAACTTCTTCTGCCTGCTATGGATATATATGTTAGAATGGCATGATAAATCACCTGGAAGTGTTTTTATTTCAACAATTACTCTCACCGAATGGGTCTACATGAATAGTGTATCTTACAGGTTTCTAACTTCTAGTCAGGTAACTTTTAGCTGTGGTGAAGTTGTAATGGATATAAAAATGAGAACAGCAGGAAAAAAATTATGGTAAATTATGCTGAAAGAACACAGCTATTAATAATTTTCAAGTTTTATTCTTTGTATTAACTTTCTATTATAGAATCATAGAAAAATTAAGGTTCAAAAAGTCCTCCAAGGTCATCAAGTCCAACCTGCAACAGAAATCACAGAAAATATATATTATACCACAGAAAATGCTTATCTCCAGGCTAAAGATACCAATAAAGATCTGTAAAAATTGTTCTATATGTAATCATTGTTACATTTCCCTCTGATAACAGTTGTGTTCTTTGAAAGATTAGAATGACGTGATTTATTTTCTTTATATTGAAAAATGTTAAAACAAAAAGACACTTGAAGTGGGATTCATCTACTCCCAGTTAAGTATCAAAAATAAGTTTTTACTGCTAGTTTTTAAGTCAGATGAAGTCACATTTTGATTCATTTGTAGTCACAGGAGAGAACAGGCACCTTCAGAGTGTGGTTCATCTCACCTTGACATATGTCTAAGGACAGCTGAGATTAATCACCCTCTGGAGCCCCCAGGTCTTTCCACTGATGACAGGAAAATCTAAGGGCTTAAAGTAGGTGTACAATCTTTAGATAACTTATCTTAAGTGAGATGAATCTTAACCTTCCAGCATAATTTCTGCATGCTATCACAGATCCCTTTGTCCAAAGTCAGTTCTACCACCCTAAAGCAAGTGTAAAGGGTTGTAATATAAAGAGCAGTTGGGTACTTTTGAATTCTAATGAGCATACTAATACTCTTGGTGAGGGTGGAGAAAATCCTTTTCTTACTAAACAGCCTAGGTCTACATCTTGTTTCTTTAACAGGAGATTCACCAACTTCAAAACATCCTTTAGTTTACAGAACCAGAGAGCATAGCTATGTAGTTCCTCTGTTTATAAAAGTAATCAGCAGTTGACATTGAGTCAACAGAATCAGTTGAAAATGGCTTACCTAGAGTTCTACAGGAGTTTTAAAACCATTAAGGGATCTTAAAAGGCTGTATTTAAAATTGAATTGCCTCGTAGCAATCAGTAACATAAATCTGAATGCAGAAATGTGGTCCTGCTGTGGTCCTCCAGAATCAGTTACAAATGCCCATGCTCATTTCTGTAGCTTCTTCCTCTAACTAGATACTGCAGGATCTATAGTATCTACAACAGAATTGAGGTAGTATTCTATAATAAAGAAATAACATTTTTGTAATGCTATTCATAAACAACTGAACCTTAATTTCTAGGAAAGATTCACTCATATATTGTTCTGGACACAGGCCATCTGCACAGGGTTGTCTTCCTAGGAAATGAGGATTCTGAGCTTTTCAAAGCAGATGTACAATTTCCTCAGAAAAATGGCTTAATAAAAACTAAATCCAGGTTTCATAAAGCTACAAAGCTAAATCACTCGAGGAACATGGTGGTTTTCTAAACAATCTCATTAAAAATACTATTATGGAGTTCAAATACTCCAAGAAGCTGTTTTATTACAGGTTTTATGGATCATTTTCATAGACAAGCTTTCACAACTCTTCTATATATTCTGAAATATTCAGTTCATAACATGCAACTATAATTAAAAAAACCCAACAATTTTCCATACCCTTTTTATTGGAAAATGCATCATTAAAATACTGTTTCCCTTCAAATTTTAGTTTCTCTCACAATTTGCTAAGGAGGTGAAATAATGTTAGCAGCAAAATAATTCCTTTCTTGATAAGGCAAAGCAATGAAAAAAAAAAGAAGTAACAGTGTAAGGAACTTTTCACTTCACCTTGGATTTGGTACCATTATTCTTATTTCTGATATATTTATTTTCACTCTGCACTTTTCTGCAAAGCAGATTGATCCACTTAGAGGAGCAGAGCTGAGAGGCTACATAGAAAGTGTGTTAAGAGAAAATCTCTCTAGTAGGAGTTATTTTGCTTTATTTTGTAGTGTATGAATTGTCCCGAACCACCTCTGGTTTCTCAACTGTACAAAGAAAATTGAATTTTTCTGCCTTGAGGATGAAATCTAGACTCTTCTTACAGTAAGAGGAGCAGATATAGTTATTATTGCATCTAAGAAATTATTATTTATTGGTTTGCTATTAATCGCTTACTGAGAACCTGCTACAGCAAGGAACCACTCATCCTGGAGGAGTAACCTTGAGAAGTGCCCCTACTTAACGGGAGTTCCTGGCATGCAAGGGAGCTCAACAGATCCTGTTCTGGTCACTTTTTATCAAGATGTTTGACTTACAGTCATATTTGTATACTGGCCATATTTTGAGTTGGCATATTCTCAACTAGCCCTTAGCTGTTGACCAAGACTTATGGCCTTTAACTATCACGTTATCTGTAAGCCAGATGCAGCCATCACAAGCACCACTGGTGGCTCTTGCTCAAGCAGAAAAGAGGGAGATGGATCACAGTGCCACAGTCCCTTCAAAGTGAAATAGTCTACTCAGTACACACTTAACTTTTGGGAAACCTTTTTGCAAGTGACACAAGGACAACTAAACACAGCTAAGAACAACAATTTATAAAATACTGTTATGACAGCCAAAGGAAACAAAGGACATAGCCATAGAATGTGTGCATTGGCTGAAATAATACAAAAATATCCCTTTGGAAAGGTATGAGAAAAAAAAGAAAAAACTATTTATGAAATAGCCAATGTTTAATTTACTTTGTGCATTGTCTCATTTGTAATATACACCAAAATATCCACAAATGGCTGGCAAATTTGGCAAGGGACTTTTAAGAATAATAAAATCATTTGGGTTTGAAAAGACCCTAAAAATCATTGAGTCGAGCCATTAACACAGCACTGCTAAGTGCACCGCTAAACCATGTCTTTAAGCACCATGTCTACACATCTTTTAAACAGACCCATGGCTGGTGACTTAACCACTTACACAGCACTGCTAAGTGCACCGCTAAACCATGTCTTTAAGCACCATGTCTACACATCTTTTAAACAGACCCATGGCTGGTGACTTAATCACTTTTCCCTGAGCAAACTGTTCCAATGGTTGACAAGCCTTTCAGTGAAGAGCTGGGCAGCCTGTTCCAATGGTTGACAAGCCTTTCGGTGAAGATTTTTTTCCTAATAACCAATTTAAACTTTCCCTGGCACAATTTGAGGCTGTTTCCTCTCTTTGCAACACTTGCTATTTGGAAAGAAAGACACCCACCTGGCTACAACCTCCTTTCAGGTGGCTGTAGAGAGTGATAAGGTATCCCCTGAGCCTTCTTTTCTCCAGACTAAACAACCCCAATTCCCTCAGCTGCTCCTTATAGGACATGTTCTCTATACCCTTCACTAGCTCCAGGGATGGAGCATCCACAACTTCATGGCTAAATTTTTCGATATTGTCCTACTGACTCCATTAAGTTGTGTTAACCTTGTGAATAACAACAGATATTTCAAAGACATTGGTGCTTCAGCATAGAGCTCATCACTTTAAAAGGGACACATTTAGGCCAGATGAGATGCAGATCTTCCCTGGAAACTGACAGGACTACCTCTAATCTGGACATCTACATTGTGAATACCTCAAGTTAGCTGTCTAGCTGTTAGCCCTCCCCTAACATTAGTGACTAATTTCCCAACAGCAAAAGAGCACTTGAGGTTTGTTTTCCTCTCAGTCTCTGGAAGTATCCCTTAAAGTTACTTTTCACCCTTAAATATGACACAGTGACTTCACAACACTGAACAGCATAGTCACTCCAAAGCAGTATCACCATTCAGCCAGGGGGAGCTATCCAGTGACAAGGAATTTGCTTAGGAAATATGCACATACATCTTATCACTTTGCAGTGCTTTTTAAATACAACTGAATATCAAGAAATATAGTTAAGTAAATATAATTCACTTTTAAAGAAAACAGAATTTGTTTGCTTATTTTTTATTTTTATTTTTTAAAGATGACAAAACGGCAACAATGCAGTCAAAAAAGGCAATGATTACACCTGTCCTATTTTATTCCAACACATTTGGTTGTTCTTGTGCAAAGTCAGCCTATTGTCTGAATGAAGAAATGCAGCAAATATCACATTGGAAAGATCTCACAAATTCAGGGGTTTGGGGTTTTTTTGAATGAATTAGAATAACATTTTAGAATTTGTTAGTGAGGCTTGAGTAATTCTTTTCTTCTGACAGCATGGTAGTATTAATATCAGGGTATAAAAAATGCATGATTTCTAGATTAAGGACTCAATTTATGAATTCAATCTTTGAAATAAATCTTATATATACATATATGAGTTCCAACCATTATTACATACATACCTCCTACAAAACTAACATGCACTCTACAGAATGAAATCTTCTAAATCAAGGAGCAACGATTTAAAACATCTTTTAAATTTCTCTCTGCTAAAAGAGTTTTTTAGTACATAACTGCTTGTCCTCAAGTATATTAGCTTTTTCAGTTATGCAGAATTTTTAGAAACTGCATTTACATAATTAGCATTTCAAAAAGTAGTGCAAGAAAGCATACACTGATAAGATGGTGAAGCCAGAAAACATTTTACATAGTTATGCATTTCTGAGAGACCGTCTAACTTATTTGAGAAGCTCTTCTGCTTCTGCTTTTATATTAATCAGCTTTATCTATAGGAGTTATGAGCTCTAGCTTACCCTTAGGCTTTCCACTCCTAAGCACAATGGGCCACAATGGACCCAGCAGAAAACCTAAGACACCCTTCCACCTGTCCCAGACTTCGAAGGAGAATCTGAATGATCACACAGGGCCATAAGTGTCTACTCCCACTTTGTCCAGCAAGTGGGAGCAGGTCTTTGCCTTCCTTCCAGCATGTTGCCACAGCATCAACCACAGGGCTGGAAAATACTGCCTACTGCTTAGGTAGTGAGGGGGTAGCCCTCCTTTCATTGAATAAATCAGGAAGCTCAAATGTCCTGCCTCTACATCTCTGCTGGAGGTTGGTTGGTTAGTGGAACTGATTCTGGCCAGTCAATCTGATGCTGTCCAATGTGATAGGTAACATTGAATTTCAGTCCATCACCTGTACAGCCCTAGGTATCTTCTTAGCAGTGGTATCCTTATGTAAAACTATCTAATCCTTTTTATGACATCCATTACCTTCTACTGTGGTGGTTTAAAGCAGAGGAAAGAGACAAAAATGTTGTGGGAAAGAAAAAAAATAAGCAAAAATCAGTAAGCTGAAGAGACAAAAATCAATAGAACACACTGGAGATGCAGAAACTGTACAACAGTAGGTACAAAGGGAAGAAACAGAAAGACTAAAACCCATGGAAGAATTTGAAGTGAAAATTTAATTTTTATCCATTCATTTTCAATCCACATTTCTGTTAATTTGGAAAAATAAATGATGCATCTTTGTGCAAACACCTCAGGGTTCGGCCTGTCATCTCTAGCACATATGGACATGGGATGTTGCACATTTTGTGATACTAAGGACTGTAGGTAAATCTTCCATCACTTACAGTTTGTGACTCAGAAGTCTGCATAACCTCGACAAAATAGAAAAATAAGTCAAAACTCATTTAAATTGCATGAACTTGAATTCATCCATTGGGATCCAAATATAAATTTGGGTTGAATTCTATTTAATGAGAAAGACCTAGCAGAGGGAAGAACTGAGCACTGAGTGGCATTGGGAAGAAAAATTCATTTCACTTCTCAATACAGAGGCAGATGAAATATAGAAGCTTTGTAAAATCCACTTCACCTTCTACTGAGTCCTTCATAGAGCTCTACAGGAGTTCATGTGACATTTTCTTAGGTGATGAATCATTAAAATCTATTCTATACAGTATAAATTCAGTCTTTAACTATTCAAGAACTGAAAATGCAAAGGACATCAATCATTTTTGCTGTGCCAAGATGCATTTATATTTCAGATAGTCTTGTTTCTGAAGAGGGGTCCTTGTAGGACAGTGTAGGTACACTGGGAAATTTTCACATTTCTAAATAAAGATAGTGCACTTGTTTGGATTTTATTTTGGCTTATTTTTAAATAACTGATATTTTAATGAGGCTTTCACAATTAAGTTATTCTTCTATTGTTTCAAATTTTACCAGAACAAAGTTATTGGCTGACATATTCCCATGCGAGTGAAACTGAAATTCTTTGAGTTCAGCAAAAGGAGAAGAAAGATCTTTGGGTTTGCATCTTTTTTTTTTCTTTTTTTCCTTACATACACCAGATTCATCAGGTGATCTACTAGACCATGCCTTTGTGCAAACTTTCCCTCTCCTGTATTCTTTGTCTATCACAGTTAAAATGCAACTATTACATTACAAGTAATACTTTGTCTAGTAGTATCAGACTATCATAATAATCCTCTTCAGGCAGCAAGTGTCATGGCCTCAATGGCAAAAACTCAAATGACTACAGCCTTTTCTTCAGAAGCTAACTGTGGTCCGGTATAATACTTTAGACATTCCTTGAATACCTGTTCTAGAGGAAGAAGAGGAAGAGCAGCTATGTAAATTTTTATAGGAATCTCCATCCTCAGTGATATTCAAAACTCAATTTCACAATTCCCTGGACAACCTGATTTAACTTCAAAGTTTGATCTAACTGCAAATTTGGCACTGCTGTCATCAGAGGTTTGGACCAGATAACCTTTAAAGGCCCTTTCTAAACAAAGTTTTTCTTTGTACCTATCCGCTAGGTACTTACTGTTCTATATCTTAATTTTAAAAGGGAAAAGTATACAAAACAAAACAGATATTATCTATTTATTCTTCATAATAACACAATCAAAGCCCACTTTTCTAATGTTATCTAACCAGTCATCACCCACTTCTGGAGACTTGTTTTCCTGTATCTCCATTCTAACCTTTTCCTAATAAAATATTGAACAAAGGATGCCTGAAGTGTCAGAGATATGTAAGAAAAAACAAATATGACTTAAGTCTGGACGAGATGGAATACAAATAAGACTTCTAAGGTTTCTTAGCATACAGAAGTTTTCCAGCATACATATAAATATTTTTTGAGTCAGCAAATCCTTGCTTCTCTACAGTTTAACTTTCTAACCTCACTCCCCAAATACCAGAATAATTAAATTCAAATTACTTTGTGGGAATGGTCTGTGGTCCATGCTTTCCCCATGGTCTTGAACCATGTCCTGCAGGGATTAAAATCTCATCAGGAACCATGCCGACAATCTTCTAGCTCAGATGACCTCTACCAATGCTCAAACCTGTGCACGTGCCCTGTTTAATTTACTAGCGTATATAGAGTTTAGAAGTCCTAGTTATGATACTTAAAGCAAAACTGGTAAAAGGCAAGACTAGGAAGAATATATCTGAAAATGCAGCAAATAATCTTTGTTCATTGATTCCTCTGAGTCCACCTTTTCTGCCATCATTACTAAATCTCAAGAATGGAGCCAAACGGGAAGGCTGGATGTGATCCCCTCCTGCCTTCCACTGCTTCCAAATTAGGGAGTTGGTGCCTGCATTTCTCTTCAGCTAATTAGAACACAAATAAAGAGTATGAAAGTATTAATCTTGTATTCAAAGAAAATAAACTATCCTTGCTAATAGCTTAGTTTACATACATATATAAACTGACCTGAAAAAGTAAAGCATCTGATATAGGGGGCAAGGGCAGTATTTTTGCCTAGATGAAAATTTTATTGAGCTGCAAAACCAGTGGGATTGCTTTTCTTCCCTCTTCTTCAAGGGCTAATTCCTTCTGAACATCACTAATACATATTTTTCTATTACAATTCTCTTGCATGTGCTTTTCTCATAGGTCTAAAGAAAGCAAGATTTTTTAAATTCCTTTATTCTTGAACTTAAAAAGACACCAAAATGTACTTGCATTAAAAAAAATAAGATAGTAATTCCTCTCGTATTTGTTTCAAGAAGAAGTAAAAAAAGTTGATGCCCAAGAATTGACTTATATTTCTGGACCTAATTTACCTCTTCACTTTAGAGGTTGCAGATTAGTATGTGTATTCAATTAGAGTTCAGAATCACCTTTTGTAAGGTCATCTAAACTAGCACATAAAGTTCTCTCACTTTATATAAAATCTGTTTGAAAGGCAACACACTATACACTGTATATAATGACAGTAATATTTCAGTGTCACTGTAATAATGAATTCTCACATTTCCACTAGGTTTTCTGCTTTGTCTGGGAGCCTTGTTGTACCTCAAAATTCTGAATCTGTCAAGAAGTGAAATTTTCAGTCATTTAAACTGTAGTTTTGATTTTAAAAATGCCTGTGTAAACCTGGCAACTCTGATCTTGGGCAGAACCTCCTCAGAATGCATGGAGCCTGGCATTTGCTGCATCCCAGATTCTCTGAGGAAAAAACCTATTTACTCAATTACACTTGGTAAAATGCATTCACATTTTTAAAAGAACCCAAATCCTAGCATTTTAGTTGATGAGAAATACTTAGCAAAATCCTCTGCCTGTTAATGCAAATTTGTCCAGGAGTGGCACAATCTAGAATCAGCATTGAAACATTTCATTTGCATTCTTTAGCAGCTTGCTCTGCAAGGGGTCCTGGTGGCAGTGACACTGAATGGACCAAGCTTTGCATTTTACATTAGGGATTCTTTTGGTGTAATACAAAAAGGTAATATCTTTGGAGCTCATTTTCTTCCTTCAAATGAAGAGGTAAAGAGGTGCATAACCATGATGAAATATGTAGTTAGCTGAACACACACCATATTACTGTACTTAATGAAACACAGAAAAATGCAAATCATCAAAACAGTCTGCTGATTTTTCTAGGGAAGCTAAATCACCCAAACAGGTGATAATCACAGCTTGACTTAGCTGCGGGAAGCAGAGAAATCTGAGTACCTACACTGAATCCAGTTAAATATTTAATCTCTAAATCTTATTGTTATCATACATTATTAGTTTGTTGTTCTTATTTGTCTGCTTCACTTAATAACACAGACTCGCTACACTGAATAAACACAGATGGTAGGATTTGCACCCAGACAAAACAGCACTTTCTGAATAACACTTTAGCCCAGAAGAATCAAATATCTAATGTGAAGACAGATTTCTCAAAGTTAAGCAAGATGCTGTTAAATGTGCTGTCCCTGCAAACCTTCACACTTACATGCAGATGAAATATTAAAAAATAAGGAAAAGAGTATAGGTCGAGTTGTTGCTTTCTTAAAACTGAAATAAAAATAGAGTTTGGGCTTGTGATCCGTGACTTTTGATCTTCATTGTGGTGGTTGCTCCTTTTCCAGGATTAGGCAGAAAAAGCTTGGCTGTGTTAGCGTGGAAAACACATAATCGCTGGATGGTTATATGCGGTGCTTTTATTGAAGAGCTCTGGGAATCAGGGGTACAGACAAACCCAAATTTGACTCCAACATGGATTTGAGATGGATACATTTTTATACTCCTTCTTTACATAATCATTGCATAATCATACGTTAATCATTACTTTGCTATTGTTCTCTTGTGTGTATATTGATTTCACCCAAGCATGAGTCCGAGTTTCTTTTCCCATATATTGTTCTTACCTAAGCATGATTTCAAGTTTCTTTTCCCATACATTGCTGTATAATTCTCTATTATACAGGTGGGAACATACAGGTAGGTACACAGGTGTACATACACAGGTAGGTACACAGGTGTAGGTTCATATCGTTCTACTAAGACAATGCTCATTCTCATCACTAAGGCCTACTTTAGCTGACTTTACTTTAGAAACATTTTAGCCCCATGTTATCAGCTGAACCTCAGAAACATCCAGGATGCATTGTTAGATTAGAATTTTATGTCATATTCTTCTGTGACATTTTGTTCACCTTTCTAAGAACAAACAAAAAAAAATACCCCAAAAACTAAAAACCCCAAAGCCAAGATTCAAATGCTTTCAGATACTGTCAATGTTGAAATCATTTGAGAAACATTTTAGCCCCATGTTATCAGCTGAACCTCAGAAACATCCAGGATGCATTGTTAGATTAGAATTTTATGTCATATTCTTCTGTGACATTTTGTTCACCTTTCTAAGAACAAACAAAAAAAAATACCCCAAAAACTAAAAACCCCAAAGCCAAGATTCAAATGCTTTCAGATACTGTCAATGTTGAAATCATTTGCTTTGATTCAGGTATAAACCAAATTATGGTTTTCCATAACTAGGAGATTCAATATTCATTACAAACGAATTGTGGTTCACCTCTACAGCAGAAAGTCCCGAGACTCCATTTCATCAAGATCATTGATGAAATTCACACCAGTGACAAAGCCTTACTTTTACTAAATTTCCAACCTCAGACCACTCAAGGAGCCTGTGCTAACAGGAATCTGTGTGATGTAACAGGCATAAGCCTCATAATCAGCAAAAATAGTAAACTTTTCGAAAGGTTATCTAATGACCTGATCAACCACATTGTATACATTCATACATTCTTCTCATTGTTTCTTCAGAAAATACAGAACTAGAAAACTAGTATCATTTCATGACTTTGCCCAGTAGCTTTTTACTACAAGACCCTGGGTTTGCATTTCATGAGCATCACCTGTTCTTCTAATTAAACAGTTTAATTTTCTCAAGTTCTTACCAAATCTGTACTGTGCTTTTCATACCAACATCCCCTACTTGCTAAATTTTCTAAGAAACTTTCCCATGTTTCACAGGATAGTCTTTATATTTAAGTAGAACTTCTAACTCACCATAAGAACAATACACATATTCCCTAAATGCCTCTTCTCTCTTGTACTTGCAAAACTTGACTGCAATAAGATTGCAAATATATTTAGCCCACTATATTCATGCTAGTAATATTAGTTTGTTTCCTTATGATCCCCTATTTGCAATTTGCCATCATCTGCCTTATTTTATACATCTAGATCAAGTCTGCGGTGCAATATGATGACTACAGCATATGCTCTTTGTCACCTGTTTGTTTCACAGCCACAAAACCCCAGATTTTCTATTACAAAAATAAATCTGCTTTCCTGAGTAGCAGAAGCACCCAACCATCATATTTCTCCCAACATCCCTGGTGTTTTCCTTGTGCTTATCTAAAGAACTCTCTAACAGTCTCCAAATGTTTTGCCTTTGGAACTGACTGATCTTCTCCAGCTGAGTCTTGTCACATCATCACAGTCATCAGAAGTTCTCCTTGGTCAAACACCTAGCATATTTTGGAAAACACATTCTACTATCCCCATATTTGGGCAGACAGGCACGACAACAAATATAAAACTAACACTAAGATCCTTTTAGCTGCATGAACTAGAATGTATTCCTACAACTTTTTGGTCTGCATGGTGCATCAAGTTTTAAAATCCAGTCGAGGTAAAAGGAGCTTGAATCACATAGAAAAACCAATTCAAGATAACTGAATAGTTTCTTCTCACTTGTACTGAAATACATTAATCCTTGCCATTTAGAAATTATATAACCCCAATCCTGAGGTTAACGTTTTCGTACCAAATCTGTCAGATTTCAAGTACTGTGTGATGGTACCTTCAGTTGTCTTCTCTTTGAGACTGAAATTGTCTTTTCAGGCTGTATTTTAATACATGGTAAGGGAATGGTAGTATGGTTTGCAACATAGATTATTAGATAATGTGAGTATGTAATCCTGAATAAATAAGGATTTGGGTTTTGGTGGGTCCAACATCCACAAGACATTGTCTTAATAAATGAAAAATTTTAACTAATTGTTATGGTAACTAAAATGGTATGGAAAACACTGATTAGCTAAAATTTAATAAGACAAATGCCATAAAAAAATCAATTAAGGGACTTTAAGCACCTGAATTTCAATTCATAATCAGCAGTTCATCAGCAGCACCTAAAAGTGTTCTATAGCACCAATGTCAGTACATTTGTAATAATAAATGTACCATGATTAATCACATTTGGCTTGCAAGATTAAACCTGTATATCTCATAAGACTAAATACATGGCAAGATAGGAACGAGTCTGCTCATTTACTGATTTTTTCATACAAAGAAATTCAGCTCAGCTCCCCACTGAGCAGGACATCTTTAGAATTCATAGCTGTTTGAATTCAAAACAGTTTTATTCATCTACCTCTAAAATACTGAAAACTGTTGATGTGAAATACTTCATTTAAAATGTGTTGTTGCCAAACCTTTCTCTCTAATATTGGGAACACAGAGAAAGGAGGAGTAATTTCTACGGTGTTGGGGGGAAATCTCCATTTTTTTATTTGATTCTTCCAGAAATGTCATCAAAACACTTATCCCTCAGAATTTGCCAAGTCAGGAATAAATGGAGATTGATCTAATTAGACAGGGTCTTCCTGTTACTATATATGGACTTTTTCTGACATATAAGAACAGTATCTAGAAGCTTAAGAATAATGTAGTAAAGTAAAACCAGATGGAATATTGCACTCAAAACCTGTAAATAAACATAATTATTAGCAACAAAATATCAGTTTGTAGTTTTGGCAGAGCTAGGAATAGTAGCAATTTGAGTATGATCACTCAGGAAAATCACTGATTTATGCCCAAAGCCTTCACAGTGCTGGGCATTTAACAATCCCCCTTTCCACATTCAGAACATGGCAGAGGGTTTTGGGACTAGATGATCTGTAAGGTCCATTCCAACCCTTAAATTCTATGACTCTACGATTCTATAATAGATGAAGAATGGAATCAGAAGAATAAAAATACAGAAAAAAATGCCAGTTTCACTTCTTATAATGGATAGAGAATAGTCAGACACCATGAGGACAATAGCAACCTCTACTCTGCTCTCATGAGTACCCTCCTCGAGTGCTGCATCCAGGCCTGAGAACCCCAACATAAGAAATACATGGAACTGTTGGAACAAATCCAGTGGAGGCTGATGATGATCAGATCTGCTGGTGCAACTCTCTATGACGACAGGCTGAGAGAACAGGAATTGTTCAGTCTGGAGAAGAGAAGGCTCCTTATAGCACCTTCCAGTATCTAAAGGGGGCTTACAAGAGAGATGGAGAGGGACTTTTGACTAGGGCATGAAGTGATAGGACAAGGGGGAGTGGCTTCCAACTGAATGGGTAGATTTACGTTTGATATAAAGAAGAAATTATTTACTGTTAGAATGGTGAGACAATGGAACTGTTTGTTGACAGAAGTCATGGATGCCACACCCATGGAAGGGGTCAGGGACAGTTTGGATAGGTCCCTGAGCAACACAGTCTAGTGGAAGGTGTCCCTGCTCATGGCAGGGGGCTTGGAACAGATAATCTTTAAGGTCTCTTCCAACCTTAGCCATTCTAGGATTCTATGATTCTATGAAATTGAACCAAAAGACAAAAGCAGAGAAATAAAAAATGCTGGTGAGAGAAAATATCATTATTATAAAAATACTCTGGGTTACTTGCCAGAGTATGGCTAGGGAAAAGGTTCATAGCCAAGTATCTGCCTTATTATAAAGAGTTTTCACACTCATCAAGGACTGAATGATCCAAAATATTGTTTTGGCCTAAATCTGTCACTCATGTGAAGAAACATAGTAATTGCAACGCCCTTTAGCATATCTTCAAATAGATTTCAATAATTTTTCACTTTCTGTCAGAAGCCATGAAAAGCATAGTCATTTTGGAGGCTCCCGCGGGCCTTATGAAGTCAGTCTTTTGGTTTAAGTACTATGCCACATTAGTCAGTTTTCCAACTTCACTGGCTATAGGACAAAATAAGATAGAGACAATTCCCTGGCTGTGATACTTGCTGGTACAACTTATGCAGAATTGCCAGTCTTATGGACACAAGCCTCTGCATCCTGGAAAGCCCTGGACTAAGTCCTCTCAGACCAGTACTGTCCATGTTCTTTTTATTTTCTCACTATTCCTAGAGGGTTTTTTTAAAATTCTTTGGAGTTAGGGAAGTGAAGACTTTACTGGTCTTTTGCACGAAGTTATTAGAATGTGCAGGAGTTCACAGTGTGTGAAATCTATGGGTTATTGCACAGAATAAGACTGATCACTTTCTGACTGATTTTTGTACAGCACATGGTACTAAAGGTAAAATGAGTCATGCCATTACACTCAAAAAAAGAATGCAGGAATTCACTTCTTTGAAAATGTGAAGAAACAGTCAAAGGTGAATTTGCACTTCATTCCATAGCTCTAAATAATGATGATCAATAAGAAGAGTGAATAAAACTTCCTTAAGTATTCAATTTATTCCCTTTTTATTTGTTTGTTAATTCAGGACATTAGGTGAGAAGCAGGGGGAGAATAGGTCATTGGTGGGTGTGAGGTGCTTCAAGAGAAACATTTTTAGCATAAGGTGGGACCACATGTGAGTTTCAGTACCTGTGGGAGCTCTCAGGACCAGTAGGACTAAGTTCTGTGGTGACATCTTCTCCAGGACAAGAGAACACAGCCCCAGAATGCACCGGAAGAGGTTAAGACTGGACATCAGGAGGAATTTCTTCACAGAAAGGGTGGTCAGGCATTGGAATGGACTACCTAGGGAGGTGAGTCACTATCTCTGGAGATGTTCAGGATATGACTGGACACAGCATTTAGTGCTATGGTGTAGTTGACAAGGTGACGATTGGTCACAAGTTAGACTCAGTAATCTCAGAGGTCTCTTCCAACCAAATTAAAGAATTCTTTGACATTTTTGAAATAGTATTAGAGACATTTAAACACTGGTTGTCTTCAAGTGAATATGACAGTTGTGAGAAAAATGGTCCCTTTTTTCTTTTTATTTTTTAAAGGTTGCAAAAAAAAAAAAGAGAGAGAGAGAAGATAGAAAAGACCACAAAAGGTCATGTATTGAAATGCTTATAATATTATAAATTTTGCCGTTTGGAAGGACTTACTGAGTCCTTGATTGTTATGATTGTTAGCAATGAAGCAAGTAACTGAGTCTTTAAGAATAGATAAAAAAACAATCATTAAAGGAAAGAGCATGTAATGAAGGAACAAGCATCAGAGTGGCTCATTTAGGCTGATAATGGCTTTTTCTTTTAACTAGAATTCTCCAGTCATATGTCAGGCCAGACGTCTTAATGGAAATGTTGTAACTGAGATTTGGAAAAGAACTCAAAAACAGATGAGTTAAAGATATCAATACAAATATATATATATTTTTGAAAAAAAATTAGAACACCTCTGGCAGAACAATTAGCAAGTGGTGCTTGAAAGGAAAAGGCAACCGTCTAACATTATGGATATTAGGAAATATCCATAGGTTTACAGTGAAAAATTTGAGGCTGAGAAGTAAATAGATTCACTGTCAGTTTGAAAACAACAAATATCACAACTCGGTTTGATTCCTGGCATTGGAAAAAGCTGCAAGAACCCAGTGGACTACAACACTTTGCAGGAGCCAGCATAACATACACAGCAGGGATGGAGAGGATGGTAAAAACATCTCTGGATTGGATGAGTTCCTTATGAAATCATTGGACAATATTTCAGGAGAAGGTGGACAGAGCATCAGCCTGAAGTAAACAGGATATTTAATCATTTTTCAGTCAGGCAAAATTAGGTAAGCAAGTATTATATCTGAATTAGAAATAACAACAATTAAAGAAAAGCAGTAGAAAATCAAGATGAGAGAAGGAATTGTAGCTTATATTGACTGTCTCAGGGACTTTCCTCCTGGGCTGAAATTTTGGAGTAAAATAACATTTGTTTTTGTGGCTTGTAACTGGTAAAGGAAAATTCAGAAAATCAGGCTGTCCATATTTGATCATAACTGGGATTCATAAAAAAATTATCTTGTCTTAATGTTGTTTTCAATTTATAATTTCTTTGTTTCTCAATTGCTCCTGAATGATGGAAAAAGGAAAAAAAGGTATTTTATTCAGTGTAGCAATGCAGTGACTTTGAGTAATCATCCACCATGTAAGAAACACTTTCTGCTCAGTTTTCCACTAGTTATATTTAACCCAATGCACCTTTGGAAGTGTAGCATTCTCAACACTATTTTTTGACCTGTTTTACAAGATTGTGCATTGTTTGCCAGAAGCTCCTGTTTCACAAATGTGATTTCATACTATTCCACAGGGACATCGAAAAACTAGCCAACAAATGCTATAAATGACTTGCATTCAAACCAGAGGCAAATAAAGTCATCTTTTCTACTACTGTAGCTACTAGCATACAATTTTTCTGCCATTGTCACTGGGGAAAATTGTTTGTGGCTCTACTGAATTCAGTTTAATATCTCTGGAAGCGAGCAATGTAACAGAAAACCTGTTATCCTCCACTTAATACACCCTGAACTTTGATTTCTGTGAAGTGCAATACTTTAGCTTGCTCAGAAATCTTAAGGGGTCCATATTCATATATTTCTCTGCAGCTTGTGAAAAACTAAATCCTGAGCATAATAGCTAAAGGCAACCAGTGACTGCAGGGATGCATCTTGCAGTGAGTTCAGGACCAAAGATCCCAAGGTCTCAAGACATGCTGCAGGATCCTTACAGATGGAGGAAAAGTAGGTCTAGCTGCCTTTGAAAGAATAACTTTCTTCTAAGCCAGGACTGCTTCTGTACCCACTTCTGCCCCACAATAATTATAAATGAGTTTTCCTCACTCTGAGTGTGAGCTGCCTTGCAGCCACCATGGGGTATTGGTGTGCTAGTAGCTTCACAGCAGCACACTCCATTTGTTTGTTTATCCCTTGTCTGAGGACTCAATCCTCATTTACTCATACGGCAACATGTCTTCTTATGAGCAATTCAAGAACCATGATGAAAAGGCAGTTCAGTTTTGGACCACAAACAGCTATGCTCCTTGTTCTTGACTGCAGTACAATACTGAGAAGCACCCACTTGAGAGACACCCTGGGCTGATTCTGTATCAACCTTGTGCTGGTGCTCAGTCAATCACTGTTTGTCAGAAGAGAAGCATGAGAAATCAAGCAGTATTCAGGAAAGCCAGAGTTTGAATTCTGCATGGATTTTTAACTGTCCAGTGTTTTGTTAAAATGAGAGGATATCCTCAGTTTGTGCAGCCCACTCATCAACAGTACCAGAGAAGGTGCCCACTTAAATATAAATCTGTATGTTTAAGATATCAAAAGCCTTAGTAGACAGTCTCACATTTGGTGAGATGCAGTGAGCTGGAATTCAAAGGCTAGTTATTTTCCATTCACCCTTGATTTGATGAATTACAATGTCATGTAGCTGCATACAGATTTATGAATTGTTGCTTGACTCACCCATCTAATTCTATTAATTTTTATTGATAAGTGAAACATTCATGAACCTTTCAGCCCTAGCACAGAGGACCTTGAAATGATAATGATATCCCAGGCTACATTTTCATTGAGAGCTGGAGGTGTATTGCCCATAGTTCTTGCGTTTGCTTGCATACTGATGGTATAAATCCAATGCAACTATAAGGGTGCCTTAGCAACAGTAGGTTCTCTCCTGGATTTTTGCAGACAGAAACAGCCTGAGAAGTTAGACAGCTAGTGAAGCAGGAGGGCTTAGAGCTGAGAGATGTCCCATGACTCCCGTAAGCTGATGCTGGCTCTGAAGTGTGTGCTTCTCAGCTCTCTTGCATGGGGATAATTATATGCTGATCTCAAAATTAGCTGGTATGCCTTGTTTGCATTCTCATATGACTATGACACCCAGGTGCAGAATTTTCTCTTAATCAGTTTATTCCTCCTCTTCTGTACCTCCTTCTCACACCCCATCTATCCATTCCTGGTTACCACTAATTCCATGTCTTCTGAGGTATTGTTTCATCTGTGACAGTGAGCCCTTTGCACTGACAGGCAGTATCCCACAGACATTATTTCTCTTTCAGGTTTTCATTTCATGTTATTATCATGACATCACCCTGCAAAACTCCATTTTTTCCAAGATCCGTTCACGTTCCCTAAGCAGCTCCCACTGGATACATATCGGTATGAACTGCTCCACGCTCAGAAATCTAGTTTCCTAATATTGTGAAAAAGTTCTTGAGAAAGATGACAAAAGATAAACATAAAATGTAGTAGAGGTGACTGGTTCATGGGCTGTGTAGAAACAAGAATCACTGAAATCATCAAGCATCAGATACCCCAGGAACTTCTCATTCTGTTATGGTTTGGCAGGTACAGCTCAGAACAGAGCATATTTACTTCTTAGATTCTGTCATAATTTCCCGTCTCAAGTCTCTGAAAGAAAATATTGGTCTAGAGAAAAGTGATAGTATAATGTGACAAAATAGAAAGAGATTGGACATGGTTTTGTCGAGTCTCAATAAACTAGAGTGATTCTGCAAAGCCATTTCTGCTTCTTCTCTGTGACGATTCTTACCTCTATGTTGTTTTATTCTGGGCATTTAAATGTACCAAAACTATGTAAAAATTGGCTTTCCTATCCAGAGAAAGTTTCTACAATTGTAATAACAAGCAAAAAAAAGTAATTATCATTTCAGGCAGAAAATCATAGGATTTGGGACATACCTGTATGCCACCAAGGAATAGCATAGAGTCTGGAGACCAGAAATTTGCTCTGAAGTTTTATTCTCTCTCATACTTCTGATCTAATAAATATTTCTGTACCTAAAATGCAGAGTTCCAATGTAAAACTGAAATTTAACTGACTAATATCTTAGAAATTTTATATATTGCCATGTGAGTAACATTGGTGAGTTAGAATACTCCAAAAGCAGAGAATATCCCTGGGGGTATTCTCAGATCAAAACCACTTATTTCTTCTGGATCATGAAGAAAAATGGAAACCCCAGAATTATTTTTTTTAGCAAATATGTTACAGAAGAATATATTTCTATTATAACAATTCTATTTCATGCTGAGAAACTTTAAATTTTACTTTGATCTAAGGCCAAAGGTTTTGCCCCATTTCATGTATCACTTGTCTGCTGTTTGCATCATGTTATTATAGAACATGGGATTATTACTTTATTTAGAATACTGAAGATACAGCTAAAAGTTTCCCAGTTTCTTAAATAATATTATTGAATATGGTAATTACTGTCATGTTATCACAGATAACAAGTCCTACATAAAACCACAGAAAGCTTACAATTTGACAAGTGATTAAGAATTTAAACTTAAAACAGTATTGGACATAAGTAATAGATTGTTCGTGCTGGTGCTCAGTCAATCACTGTCTTTGTTGTCAGAAGCATGAGAAATCAAGCGGTATTCAGAAAAGCCAGAGTTTGAATTCTGCATGGATTTTTAACTGTCCAGTGTTTTGTTAAAACGAGAGGACAACCTCAGTTTGTGCAGCCCACTCATCAACAATATCAGAGAAGGTGCCCACTTAAATATAAATCTGCATGTTTAAGATACAGGGTAGAGAAGGGAAGAGAAGGGTAGAGCTCCTAGGAATTACCACTGGAGGACAATGCATTGAAGACTCCATATTCTGTAGCCTCACAAGATTTTGGGTTCTCACCAGGGTTTTCTGAAGAGTTGAATGGCATTACTCCAACTGTGTTAGGTGTTAGTGTCAATGATGCTAACTATGTTAAGAATTGTTTTCAATGGTTTTATGAGTGTATTTCTGGGCTTCAGACTCAGTCTTCCACTTTCAATATGGTTGTCTCTTTTTTCTCTATAGTAATGGCATTTCTTTTTCTGCTAGGAAGAAATCAGTAAATCTGGTACACTAGTGCCTTTTCTACCTCTCCTGAAAGACTGGAATATATTTCTTTTCTCAACAGATGTGAAATCAAATTAAGAGTAATTGACTGACAAAGATGATAGGAACTGAATCGCACCTCAGAGAAAAATCTACATTACTAATATATAAAAGAGGAAAACAGAGCACCCAGAAGCCTTCAGAGGTTGTCTGATGCTCCCTGCTCTGTGCTAGTGCCAGTGTATCTCTGAAAGAGTTGGCCACATGTATTGCCAATGGTATTTAGTGGCTACAATAAGTCATTGTATATTTTAGTGTCACATTTCCTCTTCTCCCTTTAACCTCACTATTGCAGCTTCATGACATGGGGAAATGTTCATAGTTCTGATGTACTCACTACATCCAGATTTTGTGCATTTCAGAAAACTGGTGCCTTTATATATATAATTGTATGTTGAAACCAAAGGTGAAATGACTTAACCCATTTTTGCTCAGGCCTATGAATGGTAGATGTTGTAAAAGAACTTCCTCCCCTTTCCCATTCCCATTAGAAGTTGGAAAATTATTCACCACCTTTTTTCAATGGGAACACATATGGCTAGAGGCATCTGCAAGACAGAAGCCAGCCGATCAATTATAAGGGCAGCTAAGAAATATTAGCACTGAATCAGCCATTCATCAGAACTTTGAGGAATCAGAAAGCAATGAGGAATGTCAAAGCAGTTCAGTGTATTTTGAGAGCTACAACTCAGGAAAGTAAGCAAAAACTGGTTCTTAAATCCACTATCCACAATTGTGGTTTCAAGGTAAAATGTCTAAGTATACAGCTGATAAGCTAGACTAAAATATGCTGAGCAGCCATCAATATAGGGAAGGATATATTTGACATTCAATGTAGTAAAGTGTTAACAATCCTAAACAGAGAACATGACTGGTCTTGCAGAAAGAGACTTAAATACTTTTAAAAAGAAATATATTTTATTTTAATTTAGGAGGTCTGGGCTCTCTTCAGATTAGAGAGGGAACAGAATGAATTTCATGCTGAAAAAAATTAAGCTTCTCTAAATCCTTTGAAATTTTTCAAAGGATAGATTAGCTAAAAGAGCAAATGTCCAATAACAAGAAGGAATAAAAGAGAATAGAAATGCAAGACCCAAACCCACTGGAAGTGCACTCCAGGGTCTGTTGATAAGCAGAGTATAACAGAGCCCTGCCTTATAGGTATGTTCTGTGACAAAGCCTTCAGATTGCTCAAAATGCAGATCCTGTCTACTGCTATGTCAGGAGACAGCTATGCAGGAGAATGAAGTAAGGACAGAGAGGGATCTTTCTGCAGGTGCATGAACCTAATCATGTTAGATGTTGGTTTTGTTTCATTCCTGGCTTGTTTTTTCAGTTTTGGACACTATTCTTTACCTTCCAATTTTCTTAAATTATTTTAAATTACATATAATTCAAGTTCTCCAGATAACAAGGTATTTCCCACCTAATAGTGTAGCAGCTCTATAAACTAAGACTCTGGGACACCTTCACAGGCCATCATTTCCTGGAAAAACTAAAGAGTGCCCAAAGGATACAAAGGATGCAGTCTGAGATGCATAGATCTGTTGAAAAATGGAAAAACTAGTCAGTAGATGGATAAATATCTTCTGGGGACCAAAGGTGATATTGGTGGTACAACAGCCAGAATTTCCAGGTTGGCAATGTCCCTAATCCAGAAATTAGATGGAAGGATTATGCTGCCATTTTATTTCTCTGGGGACTATATATTTAGCTCAAAGATCCTGGGCATAACAGAGGCTAATCTAGACTTTTTCTGACTGGTGAATGAACGGTATGCTGACTAATAAAAGCAGGTTAATTATCAATTAGTGAAAGAGACATCACAACAATTCCATTTCTATGAATATTTTTCAGATTGGTTATCATTTGTTTCATGCTTCGTGTAGTAATTCCTATACAGATGAAACTATAAGAGCATCCTTCAGGGAAATGAATGGGTCAGTTTTGTTACTTTGAATGCTGCAAGCAAAATTACTATTTTAAAGCAAAATCTGAAATTACTTAGAGGAATGGAGGTGAGAAAAAATATTTGGAAATTATGTAAACATCTAATTTGCAAATAAATTTTGAAAAGTAAATGTAAAAGATACAGAAGATAGAATATATATATATATATATATAACTGATTAGGCATGTGTGCTTGGGAATTGAATTTACTGACAGAAAAAAAATATGTACTGGTGCTTTTATTAATATGATGCTAAAAATAGATATAAGGCAGGAGAACTAAGCATACCAAAGTATGTTCAGTTGAACCTGTGAGTCCCATGGCTGAATAACCATCCAGAAAGACAGACCAAGTCCCTGCATTCTCTACCAATTACTAGAAGCTTGTCCTCTTAGTTTAAGCTAATTGTCAAGTCTCCTTCCATAGCCAATGGAGACACTGGCATGTTCAGCATTCATCTCATCCACCCTAGATTTCTCCAATAGGATGCAATGAATTATGCAGTGCTGGGTTAATGATTGGACTTAATGATCTTGTAGGTCTTTTCCAACCAAAATGGTTCTATGATTCTATGTCCTTGAGGTATTAGTCTCAAGTGACAAAAAATGTTATCCAGAGGACTACTTTAATTATAGACAACTGCATTTTATAGAGTGGGCATTAGGTAAGATGCACATTAAATGATCGCATATTTTTTCTTTCATATGCATTTTAGCATCCAAAAATCCCAGTCAAATTCTCCGTGGGGACTATGGGGGGCACACCTCAAGTACTGTGTTTAGTTTTGGGCCCCTCAAGTCAAGTGGAAGGATTTGGAGCACTAGTCCTATGAGGAGTGGCTGAGGGAACTGGGGTTGTTTAGTGTCCTGGTGGTGGTCATTCTCTTCTCCCAAGGAACAAGTGACAGGACATAAAGGAAACAGCCTCAGGTTGCACCAGGGGAGGTTCAGCTTGGGTATAAAGAAAAAATTCTTTGCTGAAAGACTGGTTAAGCATCAGAATAGGCTCCTCAGGGAAATGGTAAAGTCACCATTCCTGGAAGTGTTCAAAAAAAAAGTAGACACAGCACTTTGTGGTGTGATTTAGTGGGCACAGTGTAATTCAGTTGGAGGTTGGACTCAATGATCTTGGTGACCTTTCCCAACCTTAATGATTCTATGATTCTATGGCTATCCCATGCTTGCATAAATATAAGAATGGAATCTGAAGAGTTTATATTCTCAATATTGAATACAGAGCAAGGATTTATTTTTATCTTCATTTTACAGATGGCAGAGGTAAAGAAAAAGGAGATGAGACAACTCAGATAAAGGCAAAAATATGGTTAATTTGTATGCATGTTGTGCTATAAGCATTTGTTTGGTATATTCAACCTTGAAAAAATATAAAGAGGTTTTTAGAAGCCTTTTAATCATTGATGTGCACAGCCAGACACAATATGAGCAGTGTGGGTGTTGTAACACTCCTCCTCTGGCACTGAGCCTTGCCCAGGGTATTGAGTGAAGGCAACTCCTGGCTAATGTACAGTCCAGATAATCTCCTTCCAGATAACAGGCTGGAAGCACATTAGCATTTTGGTTTGAAGTAGTAGCAAGGTCAGGAAACCAGTCACCTTTACTTCATATTAATTCTGATAGCTTGGCAGTTTTGATATATTCAAACGTGGTTGATTCCGAAGGCAACTATACCACAGCCTCTAGTTCAGCTACATATAGAATACACTCCAAATCCCAAAGGAAACATAAGGATTTGAGCTAATAGTTGGTAAGTTGAGTCAGCTCTCATCCTCATGCATGTGAAAATGTTTGGTTCTGATTAAATTAATTCTGAATTAAATCCCACACACTATGTATATAGTGTAGGTGTAGGGTCCTGCTGCCTCACTCTTCTGATCTGCTCCTACTACACCAGAGCAGTTCCTACTGTAGACATAGCCAGAGATGATTCTGGGATTGCTCAAGACATTGTCTAAGCCATTGCTTCTTTGGGAGTAGAACCAACTATATCTAGGTGATTTCTGGCAGAGTATGTTTGATATATTCCTAATAACTCTACATCTTCCATGGGCTTGTCTTATTCCTGCTTTTTGTTATTGTCCCTATTTTTGCAACCTATAGAGTCATTGCCATATTTAAATCTATTTTTTCTCTCCATCAAGTACATAGAAAACAAATTATTCACTTCTTCTTTCTTGGAAGTTTCTAAATTGCAGTTGATCCAGCTGTTCGTATGCCCTGCTGTTTGTCAGTTCTCAAAGTTTGACCAGACATGAAAAAAGTCAGGATACAGCTCCCAAGCTCAGAAATATTAAAGAGTAGAGTTTGAATTTAAATTGTTAAAGCCATTTATTAATTAAATTATGTCTCAATAGCTAAGTAAATCATCTCCTGAATTTAAAACAGGCATGAATGTGAGGTATTCTAAATATACAAAGTCCATTTTAATTGACACAAGCACAGCAAGGATAAATGTGGTTCCCAAAGACAACCAATTAGAGTGCTTGAGGAATTAAAATAAGTTGGAATCATGTGTACTTATGTAAACCAAGTATGTTACAGGCAAGTGTTTCTAAAGTCTGTAATTTTGTGTCTTTTGTTTAAATAAATATAATCAGGAAAATACACTCTCATTAATCTATAGGCTGACTGGTTGTTTTTTTCAGTCCAGGAGAACAAAAAAGTCCTTTTGGATGGGAGACATCCTCACAAATTGTCTGGTAGTTCACATTTTCTGACCCAGTCTCAGCACTCTACAGTAAAATCTAGATGCAGAGATCCCTTTGTGAGCTGCATGTTGCCCTGTTAAATATTCTTTTTGAGCAAGCATCCCAAAGTGCAGCTCTGTGTGAGTTGCTCTCATGTTTTGTAATCCAAACCTCTAAGGGCAAGTCAGCAGGGACTGCTCAGGCAAACATCACTGATCATACCAGAATACACAACATGTCAAGCCCAGCACCAGCCTGCACTCCATACCTGTGGAGCTGCTTCCTGTCATTGCCTGGCAGGAGTTGTTCCTGGATCATGGCTTGTCCTTGAAGACCCACAGTATGTACCATTCCCATTGGCCCTTGTCCAGGAGAAAATACTGACCTGTGACTCATCAGGTCAGAAAAATCAGGGTAGTCTGATCTATGAGAAGAATCCCATACCTTATTTAGGTTTATGGTTTGGGATAAATCAGTGCTTTTGGGGTTCTTAGGTTATGTGGTTTTGTGCTGATCAGAAGATGATCAGGAAGCAGACAGTGACTCAGACATTGCCTCATAAGCATCATCCTGGGTCTGAGGTGGGAGGAACACTCTCCTCAGGACCATGTCCATTCCTAGCAGAACTGTCTACTACACAGAGGGGAAGATGTAGAGATAAGTTCTGCAGAAATCATGTTTCCCTAATGCACAGTATAGGCAGTACATACAGTCCATAGAGGAGATGTATTTCTGCATTCACCTGTGCAAATTGAGCCACAAGCTGTTTTCATTCCCTTTCTTCTATTAGAATAGCTGGTAACTCCTCTGATGTTTGCCAACATTTGTGTCTCACACTTCTTTGAGGCTAAGAGGTTTTAAAAACACAAATCTGTGGTAAAAGTATGGCATTTATTCCTTTCAACTTGGCAGATCCATAAATTCATGCCTTTCTATCCCTTTCTGGAATTGCTAAGCACAAATGAGTTA
>NW_008650989.1:0-23121 GCF_000695815.1 Acanthisitta chloris | reverse complement strand
GAAACAGAGGGAAAAGGGGTAAGGATAGAGTCCATGTTGAAATTTTTTTCAGTACTTTTAAATGGAATTTCTATTCTATTTTTACTCAGACTTTGTTTCTGCTCCAGCTTCTTATAATTTTGAGCATTTTTGCTAGGCATAAATAAAAGCTCTTAGTACACATGGGAACACATAGAGTGTGTGAGAATATCTGACAATCAAGGGGTTTAACATTTTCTTTTTTGCTACTGATTCAAAAGCATATCACCATCCAGTTTAGCACAAATAAACAGCCACACTAAGGCCTGATTGCAGTGGATTAGCAAAACTGCTCCTAACGAGAGCTCAGGCACAGCTTTATTTTGTTTATGCAATGTGCTCACCTATGTACACACAGAGTTAAGTTTCATTTTTCAGCATTTTAACTTACACGAGCACTGAAATGTTCTTTAGAAACTGCACTAACAGAACACAGTCTAGCCAGGCCTGTTCCACTTTGTTATTTTTTTATTGAATTGAGCCTCAAAATTGACAGTTGCATAAGAATACGTGACTAGACTGTCACAGTGCTGGAGCCTGTTTGGTATGCATCTCACATCTTCCCCAGGCTTTCTATCAGTTAGTGCTGACAGTATGAATGGATACAGAGATTTACTGACTGACACTGCAAAGTTGCCATTGTCATGAGAGGCAGACACCCTGATGATGTGCAGCATTGCTGAACCTAAAAGGGAGAAGGGAGGAAGAAAGAGAGAGACATTGTTTCCATGGCTACACAATACTACTTCCACACCTCTTCTTCTCACAGCCTTGCCATCTGTGTCCATTCTGCAGATAGCAGTTGATTATGTCTCATTAAAATATTTAATGACTCCCAAGTTATTAATCAGTGAAGGTTCAAATAGAATTGTGCCATGGCATAAACATTACTCATAGAGTAATCTTGAAAAGTATTATACAAAGCAAATAATACCCCTCTGTATCTAACTTAACCCTATGTAAAACAAAACAGCTTGGAGTCTACTGCAATACAATGTCTCAGTGGTGAGTTGTCAGCTCCAGGCATCCTTGCAAAGTGTGTTGGTCATTGCAGCAGGGCACTGAACAACAGAGGTTACTGGGCTGTATTTTTAATGATCTGGTAGTAATATTACTGACATCTGAAATACAGAAATTACAAGATTAAAGTAATCCAGCTGTTTAAGTCTCAGCCCTTGGAACAGCTCATACTGTTCAAGTCCAAGTATTACATAACCCCCAAATCGAGAGGTGCCAGTGTCTATAGTCAATGGGAAAAGGTAGGCAACTTCTAGAGGTATAGATATCTCCTCTTCAGGAAAACCTCCACTTTCCTGTACAGTTCACATGTGCTGAAATAATCTTCTAGTGCCAACAACACACTCCTGAGTGGTAAGACTAAGTTGCAGTACATAAATTTGGTCTGACTTAGACACGTAACCTCCAAAACTGTTCAGTAACCTCTTTTCCATCATGCAAAGTCATCATTGACTCCCTCACTCTTATGTAAGCAGTACTGGGGCTACTAGAGCAAAATCAATACTATGAAATAGAGGATTAAAGCAGATGGAAAGCTACAAACATGGGGGGGCAGCGATATCCAAATAAAGCATCTTCACATTTTGAAGGTGCAAGTGACTCATTTAGAGATTTTGCATTTTGTGGAGTTCTTTACTGAGAAGTCCTTTTATATGATTCAAAGGATTTGAGTAGGTTTAGCAGTATCTTCTGAATTGTACTGTATTTGTTTAGTCACAGTCCACTGGAGGCAACAACATTAATTCCTCTGACCTCACTAAGTTCAGAGATGATACAACTAATGGTTATTTAAAAAAAGAGTACAGGTGGAGTTAAATCTTTTACTGCATATAGACTCTCTTACTAAGTTGCTTTGTACTGAATTTCTTTACTTGTTTCCAGAAATTTAAAGACATCTGGAAGTTTGCGCATAAAAGCTACTAACCAGCTTTAGGCTGAAAATGTCAAGATGTAAAATAACTGAAAATACTTGAAGAATATCTCCTAGAGATTATGCATACATTTACTGCACAATTTCCTTTAATGCCACTGGGAAGTTCTTATGTGATAAGAGCTGGAGACCTGCAGTTTTGTTACAAGATATGATTAATCTTTAATGAATGTATTTGTGGGACAGAAATAAAAGTGTCCCAAGAGTTGCAGAGGTAAGATTCACTATTCATTTGCCTGCTGAGAAAAATGAACTTTTGCAGGCTTGTTTCTACAACCCTTGCTGGTACTGTGTAGGTCTTCAGCTACAGTGAATCATCTCTGCATACAGTGAATCATCTTCTGTGAAAGCTGTAGAAGGGCTTCTTAGCTGTCCACTCCCTATGTTGAGAAAGACAATAATAATTGTCAATAGATGTCCAAAAAGACCATCATATGACCTGAGCCCCGCCGTGTTTCTTTGGCACTACACATATTCAACAAAATCTGTCTCCGAATTTCCAAGTTCAAAGACAGTGACATCCCATGGTGATCCTTGCCTCCCTTCAATTAACCAAACATATCATAAGCAGAGTATGCATTTGTCAGCTGGTGCAAAATTTATGTACATAATTTGCAAATTGACATTCAGGTTTGTGAGGACATACAGTATAGTACTTTGAGTTTGGCTACACAGGTTCATGAAGAGTAATACCATGAGAGTAACAGCAAAATTGATTTCTCACTGGAATCAGGTCCTTAGAACAATGCTCTGGAGGTGGACTTACCTCCCCAACTAAGAGACTATTTGCATAGAGTTTTTTAGTCCCTCTGGTCTAAGAAATATTAGACAAATTAAAAAAAAAAAGCAACTCCATTTTCAATGCGCATATGTGTAACATGACTTTCTCAATATGGAAACTTGATGTGAAATGCCTCATGATTTTCTACTACTCAGTTCCCAGGGACACCTGAAACATTAAAGCATCTTCACAAACAGCATGAAAATTTTTAATTTTAAATTCAAGCAGATGTTCTCATTAGACAAAATGCAAAATACAATGGAAAATCTTAAAGCCTTTCATATTTTCAGAAGAAGTGTCAAATGTTCCTCAGAGAATAAGAAACCTTACAATCAGGTTCACTTCATTTAGCTTTAACCACCTTAAAAAGTAGGTGTTTGGCATAAGATATGTTTCATTCTTTAGAAGGTACAAGAACCTCTACACAGCAATTCATCCTACCTCTCTTAAGAAATCCTGAATCTTGCTTTGCAAGTCCCCTCATCCTTTTGTAAAAAATAGATCATAGAGTCATAGAATGGCCTGGGTTGCAATGGACCTTAAATATCACCTAGTTCCAACTTCCCTGCCATGTCAAGGACACCTTTCTCTAGACCAGGTTTCTCATAGATAAAAACCTTAGTCTAGGCATGGAATTTTAAGACAGAAAAAGTTAACCGAGATGCAATGCAAGCTCTCAGTTCCATTTAAAGAAGCTTAATCCTATTGGCATATTCTGTAACACCAAATACTACAAAGATGATCTGCAAGTCCACAGAACTCAAACTAGCCCTAAGGTCTTTCTTGAAGACAAATACAAAATGTGTAATCCAAGAAAATATTTATAGTTAATATTATCTCCAAATAATTCAGGTGTGTGGCATAGTCAGGTGATTTGTTCCTCTTCAGTATTCTCTTTCAGTCCAGAGAATCTTTTCCTTCTGGAAAAGCAGTCACTCCCTGAAAGAAAATTTTATAACAATCTAAAATTTAAGGTGACTAGGAGAATTTAATGAAACTGCATCTATAAAGGAAGTACATTCAACATATTCAAAACGTGCATAAAGCTGCAACTGAAAAATATAGGCATTTGTGCAAGGCACCTTAGTAGAAACCCATGTACAATCCATATTTTGGATACAAGTGTCAGACCAAAAATGTGATCTACATTTCCAGCCTGGACAAGCTACAAGTCTCCATGTTGAAGTGTAAAGAGCCTAAGGGGATATACATCAACCAATAAACTAATTTCTGCTTATTACTTTATATATACTTCAGAGGAATAGTCTGTAAGGAAAGCAAACAAACAAAACCAACCAACTAATCAAAAAAATCCTTTTCTTGAAGGGCTGAGCAGTACCTATCTTGCTGATATTAGGTTTTTTACATTGTTACTAATAGTGATTATCATTCAGTCCATTGCTGGCTGAATTTCTGTTTTGCAGAACTGAAAACCTAGCTGCATGATAATGCTTTAAAATAGGTCTGTGACCCTCATTAATATTGTTTCCAAGTAATTATGCAGAATATTTTACAAATAACAGAATGACTTAGTGAGTCAAAATCTAAGAAAAATCAGTGCAAATTAGAAAGACAGAAGTAAAAGCAATATCTCATGAAAAAAATGCTTTGTTTATGCCCTATAGCACCTTCACAGATGAAAGTTAGTTGACATATCTAATAGAAACCTAGCTTCAACAGTCTGCCTTCTTAGATTTGGAGAACTTGTCTCATTACTATGTAATATTAATTCTGCAGTTCTCTTTACCATTTGTACATTCTGTGCTGAGAATCTCTTTTCCCTTTATTCTCTTGTCATAATGACCAATTTGTGAACCATCACAATCCCAGTAATCCAAAGGGATCCAAACATTCTACAGTTTTTACTTAGAGAATTAGTGCTGGAGGAGGTAATAGCCTTTTTTCTTTGAGACATTTTTTTTTGTCTTGACAGCTGCCAAGCTAAACCAAAATAACTGATTTTTAATAGCCTTTGTTTCAGAGGGCTGACTTTCTAATTCTCCTGCTTTCCACATCTCATAGCCATTTTTCTGCAAATTAAATTTAACTTTTATACTCACATGCCATAGGGCTTGCTTAGATTTAATTTACTATAATAAATTAAGTCCAAACATACTAGAATTTGGTCAAGCATGTGTTCAGTTTTGGTTTTCAAATGATCAAGCTGGAAACACTGAATACTGTGTTCTGGATTATGTCCATAATATATTCAGAATGAAAATAAGAAAGCTCAAAGATAACTAACGCTGAGTCATAGTACCCTTTTTGCTGGTATTTTTCAGCCTGTGTGTTGCAAAACTTCAGATTCCTTCAGGATCATGGCTCATTATTTGAAACATGATTATTAGAAGGGCTTGATTCAGATTTAAAGTCTAGCCTGATTCCAAAGGTTGACTAAGGCAGACACATGCTAAGTATAAACACAAAGCAAGCACACAGGATACTTCTCCCTAACATTTTCATAGTCTCTGCTTTTATAGCACAGGGATTTTAACAAAATGGAGGTGGTTTCTGTGCATTTAGTAAACTCCACCTTCTCTAGCACATATGAAAGCTGTTGGAATCTCTATCCTTAATTATATTTTGAAAATTTGGACTGCATTATATCCAAATCTCAGGTCCTTTGGGTGGAAACATTGAAAACTATCATGCAAAATATGCAAAAAATTTCACCCTCCTCTTCCAGCTTTGTGCTTATTGAAGATTTGGATACATTGCACCATAGACACAAATGAAGATAAACAAACTTTAATTAGTAGGGTAAACATAACTGTACAATTACAGCCACACAAAACATAGGTGTGATTTCATAGGGTCATGAGTTAACTCTGGTGGGCAAGGACCTTGGGAAGATAATAGTCCAACCAATTCTGCTCAAAGCAGAGTTGACAATGGAGTCAGACCAGGTTGTTACAAAGTTTCATCCCCACTCCAAAGGTGCTAATGCCATAACCTCTTCAGCAAACCTGCTCCACTGCTTGGCATTCCTCTGGGGCAAAAGGCTTTTCTTTTTACTTTACTTTGAAAACATTAATCCCTCCTGGTTCCAAATATGTCCATTGTTTCTTGATCTCTAGTTGGTGTCTAATCCTGAAACTATATTATATGGTTTAGATTCACAGCTTGATCTTTTTTCTTCTTCACTATTCAAAATTATTCAAGAGTTTGCTTGCTATAGACTGGATAATTTCAAAAGATCAATGGTAATTCTGTATTTCTGAATATTTATTTTTTTGAAAACATTTAATAGCTTTATTAATTTTTTTCCAGAAATTATTTCACAGGCAAACAAATTGATTTTTTACTTTGGTTTTCAAATTCAGTTACGGCCACTTTGAAAGCTACAGGTGTGGAAAGCCAAAAATATTTGTTTTATCCTAACTGGAACTTGCCACCAAAATAAAATAATCATCTCCTCAGGAAGCAGTTTGCTTTAACTCTTCATTCTTACAGTACAATATGGTATTGTATAAACGAATTTAAAGACAAAAGATCGCCTTTTCTTATTACATGTAAGATGGTTAGCCCTCATGATAGGTGTACACCAAAAAAAATAGGGTTGCAGTGTGACTAAGATGAGGCTGTTTCTGTTTAGAGAGGGAGTAAGATCTGGTGGCATCCCACAGAAATAGTCACTCCAGCTCTCTCAATTTACCCACCAAAATAAAGAACTAAGCCTCTCCAGGACCTTCCTTCCTTCCTTCCTTAGCCTTATTCCTCCTCAGGTTCGGTATCACTCCTCCACTTCAGCCTGTGTAGGAGGAGAGGCCAGCTCGTCCCTGTATCCCCATCCCTGGAGCACCACGATTCAGGTTTGCAGGATTCACTCTTGCTTGCAGTGCTGTCAGCAGTGAGCCCACTCTGTATGTAGGTCATGGCTCTTCCCTTTTTATATTTATGGTACTGACCTCAAGGTAACCTGAAGAGATTGTCTGGGTGCGTAGAGGACTGATGTTTGTTTAAGTAAGGAAACAGATATAGAATACCTAATTAAAATGAAATATGTCAACTTGGAGTCCTAGGCAAATCTGAAGCAGAAACTAAGATGACATCGCTTACTTCTGTAAGAACAGCAGTCAAACTGAATTTCAGCTTGAATTTAAAGACACAAACTCTCACATTTTAGAAGTGCCTATTTAAAGACTATTGTTCAGCTTATTTGACCATCTAATATTTGCTTTTATTCTTACTTATATACTGCTTTATTGTGACAGTTGCTCTAAATAATCAAGTTGTCCACTGGGAAGTCTGTTAAGAAAAGATATATAGTAAAAAGTGACAGACTTAATATCTTTATTTATCAGCCTTGAACACAAACTATTATCAGAGCAAACAAGATTTGGCATAATTGGTCCAGTTTTGTTCCATGTAATGCAGGATTTTTATGAGGGACATTTTCAAGTATACATTTCACTACTCCTATGAATTACAATCCACATGGCTTCTAGTATCAGAATATCATACAAAATGCAAAACAGCATTGCCATAGGTTTGTACTGTAACCATTTGCAGATTCCCTGATAAAAAACCCTGGGGCAAACTGTGCTTGTCAAGAGTATAAATAAGCTGCACGATGAGTGTGTTTGCATTAGGAAGACTTCCAAGCCTATGAAACCTACCTGTCTGCTTACAATTATAATGCTTTGCTATCAGTTAGAAGTGCCAAAATAAGAAAAAAACCCAAAAAAAATAAAACACACAACCATATCAGAAATATAGAATTTTTAAAATACAGAAATACACATATATATTTGTAAATTATGGACAACTAATTTGATAATAATACAACAAATAAGAAATCAGTACATAATTGGGAGGACAGCGCTTTCAGAACAGAGTGGAACTCATATCACCTAATTTTAATTATCTAAGAATTTGCTTCAGATAATTATTTTGGATTCACTGCAACTAGATAACGGGAGAAGGAATGGTGTCTTCATCCTCAAACAAAAAGGATGAATTGTTCTTTGGAGACACCTCTTCCTATACAGACTAGAGAAAGATGAGATACAATAAACACAGACTAGGCTGATGGGAGAGGGTTCGATTCAAGACATTTAAATTTAGATGTCAACATAAATTAACTTTCCAGACTAAATTTAGCTTGTCCAAAAGCATAAAAGCTATCTAGGCTCACATTACAGTCAATGAAGATATAATCAACAGAGATGTGATGGTCGAGAGCAAATTTAGCTGCCCAAGTGAAGGTGTCAACAGTGGCGTGAATGAATATTTGTCTGGTTTCCACTGACTTTATTAACTTAGATCTTTATAAAATGGCAGCTTAAGCACATGGTTTACCTATGGACACATATACAAGAACAAGAAGGTACAGTCTCAAACTGAACTCTGTCACTATCTTTTCTAAAAGGTTAACATTAGATGAGATGGAACACATAGAGTGAATTGAATTACAGCAAAACTCGCTTATTTAAACTAAGTGAAATTTAAAGGCAACCAATAGCAAATTTAGGTACCTGATGGAAACACCAGACATACATTGCCTGATCAGTATAGGCACTGCTTTCTTCCATAGTTATAAAAATAGGTGAAATGGTGGATGCTAGCAGGCAACACATAGTTGGGTATATGTGTGTAACCAGGTGAATGTCCAAATCCAAACTTTTGAACTATTTAATGAAGAGACATGGGACAGAACTACTGATTCATTATGAGACTGATAAGACAATTCCTTTGGCAAAGTTTTTCCTATCTAAACTGAGGAAACTGGGGACTTGGAGTCTGAAAGAAAGAGGCAGTACTGAAAAGGTACTGAAGAGATTCCTGAAGAAAAGAGGTGGTCTCAGAAACCTGGAAAGAAGATGGTGAAGATGCCAGCTGGGGGAAGAGTCAAAGAGATGATGGAGTCAAATGCTGGGGATGCCCAGGGATTTTAGCCAGTAACATCTCAAAGAGGTAAATGAGCAGCTGCATATCAAGAACCAATAAAATTTTATGCCAAATCTTCCCAGATCAACAGTGATCTCCCTGCTGCAAAGAGAAGTTGAGACCCTATGGGCATAGTGCTGTGAGAAGGAATGAGTGAACATGTGAAATAATGCATAGAATCATAGAATATCTCAAGTTGGAAGGGACTCATATGGATCATCAAGTCCAACTCTGTGCTTCCTGCAGGACTATGTAAAACTAAAGCATATGAAAAGCTCTAATCTTGTTGATTTTTAAATAAGTGCTACCATCCAGGCTCACTTCAAGTTGTGGCTTACTTTGTCTTACCTGTGACACTTTGGAAAACAGCTGCTAGGAAAAGGATTTGCATGTTTAGTGGACATTTCAGAGTGAGTCTGCACTGTACTTTTGTGTTTCAAATGTGCAATCATACAAAATCAACAGAAAACCAAATGATATCCGGGCGGTCATCTTTCTTCTTTTTATAGCATTGATAAAAACAAAACTAGGAAGAAACAGAGAAAAAAAATGTGAAAACGATTGGATGATAGAAGAAATGGCCTCCTACTGTGACACTCAGAGAACTCAGTTTGCCAATGGTGAGTGCCTTTGTAATGCTAAAACATTCAAGTGCTGAAGAATGTACCACCTAATGCTGGAGGCTGAATAGTTAGAAGCAAAGTGCTGTTTTATGGGCAGGAATGTATGTATAAAGGGATTCAAGGACGGGGAAGGGCCTTGAGGAGAAGCCATATGGGGAGCAGCTGGAGGCACTTGGTCTGTTCAGCCTGGAGAAGAGGACACTGAGGAGAGACCTCATAGCTGTATGCAACTGCTTCCCAAGGGGAAGTGCAGGGGCAGCACTGATCTCTGCTCTCTGGCAACCAGTGACAGGACCTGAGGGAATGGCCTGAAGTTGTGTCAGGGGGAGGTTTATGTTAGGTATCAGGACAAGGTTGTTCCCCCAGAGGTGTTCAGGCACTGGAGCAGCTCCCCAGGGCAGTGGTCACAGCCCCAAGCCTAACAGAGCTCAAGGAGTGTTTGGACAATGCTCTCAGGCACAGGGTGTGATTCTCAAGTTTAGGGACTGAGTCCCCAAACAGGATTGCAGTCAAAATTTACAATTTATTATGTGAAGTAAGCAAACAGCGCTGGGTGCGCGGGGAGTCTCTGCTCTACCAACACACACCGTACAGGTTTAGGTTTTGGTTTATGAACCCCTTGTCAATACATATTCATGACTGTCTTTGTTGGGACAGGGTCACTTTGCCTCCTTGGGTCCTCTCAAACTAGCGCAGGCTCTTGGGTAAACACCTAAGAGCATCAGCCCAAACCCAACCCCTTCTCCTCTGGCAGACCCAGCCAGAAATCGATTCCTGTCCAGGTCGAACCCCAAAAAACGAACCCCAAAAAGTTCCTCCAGGAACAACACAGCCTAACAAAACATGGTAAATGCTAAGCAAACAAAATGTTCTTAACAAACAAACTATATTACAAGTATCTTTGCCCACTGTCGAGCGCACCCTGCCCCGGTGCCGCCGGACGCGGCTCCTTCGCAGACAGCCGCCCGCAAGGGGCGGAGGTGCCTGAGGCTCTGCCCTCCTGGATCTCTAGGTCCTCTCGACTTTTAATGCTTAGCTATGTGTCATAGCAGCTTCCAACTCCAAACAAACAGCATCACAAACAATATAAGGCTTATATTAACAAACAATATTAAGGTAGATATTCATATAGATTCCAACACTGCTTCATATTGACACGAATCAGGGGATCACATCACTGCCCCCCTGTGCAGAGTTGGACTTGATGATCCTTGTGGGTCCCTTCCAACTCTGAATATTCTGTGATTCTGTGATTCTGCAACTCTGTGATACGTGTATATGCATTTGTATATATGTCTGTGTATGTATATGTATGCATGAGTCTACTGGTGGAAATAAACTTCTGAGTAGATGTCAAATCTCCATCCCTTGATGTCTTTTTAGCAAGATCATATGCCTCCTGGGCCAGTATATTTTTTCAAACTGTGGTTATTGAAGTGTAAAGGCAGTAATAAGGTAAAAGCTAAGAGCTTCCAATATTTAAGCTTCACTGTACTCTTGTTCTTACACTTCGTGAATCTGAGCAGGGCAGATAGATATCATACCCAGTGGAAACATGTTACTATGGTTCTTAATTGAACTTTAGGCATAGCATTGGAAGGGAAAACTTCCAGTAACAGGTGGATAATAGCATGAAAGTTCATCACAACCCTATGCCTAGGCTGGGTTGAGCATGCTTCCTGGGGACAGCACTGAAAGCAGGCACTCAGTGAATGAGGGACAGCTGAGGGACCAGGAGGGACCCACAGGTGTTACATCAAGGGGAGTTTCTCCACTGCATGTGTTTGGGTGCCAGCAGGGACCATCCTGGGCACACACAGCACTGGAGCACCCATGTCTTCCGTGAGAGGAGGGTGCAAGTAGGGACTGCCCAGAGAGGTATGTATGCCTGAAACCCATATGGACTGTGAGAGGATGCAACAGTAATCTAAATGTTAGGTGATCAGTTGCAGCAGGTATTTCAGAACCTGCAGCTGTTTGTCTAAGTCTTGTTGTGGTTTATGTGTTTTAACACCAAACAGATCCTGAATGTATGATTCACTAATTACCAGTCAATTATGTTATTATTAAATCAACGTATTTCCAATTCTGGGCTGATTTAAAGTCCATGAGAAAACCATTTTATACATGTGACACCTGTGTGTTTGTCTGTGAGTCATGCAGCTATGTAGGCCCCATGGATATAACACACAACCCTGTCTGTCCAGACAACATACACTGTCTAATGGGAATCTTTTACGGTATACATGCAGAAAAAGTTACTAAGACCAGCCATATTTTCACATACTCAGGAAAATAAGATTGCAAAGAGAAGTGTGTATGTGGATCATAAAAATAACTAAAAAAAAAATCTAATGGAAGGTATTTTAAATGGATGTCTAACCACAAATAATGCTACCTTGAAGGACACTCAAGTGGTATTGTGGTACCACAGTATTCAGTGGTATTCAACTGTACTGAAGGACAACTTTCTATAAGAAGTGTGCTTGCTAATGTAGAATTAGTGCACTTCTCTTTTTGCTCAGTACAAAATCACTTTATTTGATTATCCTCCCACACTCCTTTCAGAATAAGCCCATGAGTTATAAAGCTTCTAAATAGCTAGATTAGGTATTTTTAAAGGTCATAGTGACATCTGAAAATAGTCCCTTAACATTTTTTAATGTTACAGAAGCTTAAAATATTACATTGGAATAAGAAAATAACATAATTAAGACTATCAGGAGAAGTACCTGCTAAATTAGCATAACCTTACAGACTTTTGTATGGATTTTTAGAATCATAAAACTAGTATAAAAAAATGAAAGGTCAGTTTTAGTAACCTCAAGTTTAAGTTTAAAAATATGTTATTGCACTTTAATGATGCTTTGAAATAAGTAGAAAATAAATCCGTTTTTTTGGGTCTTTGTTAAGGACAGAAAGAATAAGCGAAAAAAAAGGGAAAAAAAAACATGGGAAAAAAAACGCTACAAGTATTCTTTCATATAGCTTCCTTTATCCTTCTAAATCCTGAAACTATTTAAACAGACCAGTAATATATTTTTGGAGATATTGAAGAAGAAAGAATAGAAAGCAATTCCAAGCAATTTGCAATTGCAAGGGACCATCTCTCGTTAACCTTCAGTCCATCAGTATATTCAAACATATGCCCAATATCAAAAGCAAGAAATGTGCCATTTTCTTGGTCTACCTTACCACATTGTTTAGTTTAAACCTCTGGCTGTTAAAAGCCAAGGTTGAGCTCTTAAAAGTGAAGCTGGTTCTTAAGGGCTGTCTTGGTTAAACATGTAATCACTCATCTGGTGCTGGAGCAGCAATGTGCAAGGGGTACCTGGGGTTGTCTGGAGATTGTAAGGTTTATCTGACTTTGGGGGTGGTATTCAGGTGAGGATTCTGTTCCTGTTGCACCAAACTAGATCCAGGTTTGTGTTTCAGTGGTGCAGTTTTAAAGCTCACCTCTTGCCTTTAGCCTAGACACTCACTGTGACACAGATAGGCCCAGTATCCCTGGGAGATAATTAATGGTTTGGAATATTTTTCTAGACTTTAGTAACTGCTAAAGTGCCTAAAGAGAAAACATGTGTTCCTATTTCTCTGAGCAGAAAACAGCAAGAAAATGAATTCTGGTGCCTAGTAAGAAAGGAGAGATATAATCTTTCAGTAGTACACTGCACAAAATAAGGTCCAAAACACCACAAGTTTCATCAGTGTGTCTAATACTTTAACCATACACATTTTGATATGTACTGTATTTAATTGTGAAAATGACAAAGGCTGTTGCAGTTTTAAAGACAGAGAGTAGATAATGGGGTTTTTTCTCCCCTAGGCCAAGAAGATGGAGGAAATTTTTAACTACTGTGGGAGCAAAGAATGTTACTCTGTGACAAATTAGACTAAAATTTTATATCATGAGCAGTACTACAAATTAAGTAATACTGCAAATTATTGTACATGATTATTATATGAATGGATTCAGTCCTGTCTTTTTTCTTAAGCTATTTTTAACCATCATACGTATATTAAGTATTTATATCTGAAACTGCTAAGGAAATTACTAAGAGAAGATAGAGAAGTAAAAGAAACAGGCTCCTGGAATTTTCCTATTTGATTTTCTGCTAGAAAGTGATGGGGGACTTAGATACTTGAGCTGAGTAGATATTTATATTTGAAAGTTAAAACTAAATTCATCTGTAACCTGTCTCTAAAATTTAAAGGCTACTTTAAATTTTAAAGTTATTTCCACAGCTTTACAAATGTTATGTATCCATTATTTTACACACTTTTTTTTCAATTGAAAATTATACCAATAAGGACTACTTGCAGTGGAGAAATGTATCATAAAAACCCATCTTCCTTCTTTCTATATATTAAAAGTGAACATTCCTTCAAAATGAAATAATTTTAAGAAATCATTTCAATGCATTTTCAGTGCCTTTAATAGTTCATTTTCAAAGTTTCTTTCTGCTTGCCAGAACCAGTATAACACAACTATGATTTCTTATGCCTGAAAGACTGGACACTGATTGCTGCATTTTCATTACTCATGTTGGGGTATATTAAGTTGCAGAACTGTGACATTAAACTGTGAATGTGCTAGCTCCACCTGCAGAAAAACTCCACTTTTATAAAAATTTAATTGCCTTTTTTAATTGTTTATATGAATTCATCATAGCTAAGTTTAACCTGTTTAGGGATCTTCTTGGAGAAATCCCATGAGAGCAGGCCCTGCAGAGAAGAGGGGTCCAAGAAAGCAGGTTATTTTTTAAGGCTCACTTCCTCCGGGCTCAAGAACAATGCATCCCAATAAGAAAGAAATTCAGCCAAGGATGCATGAAACCTCTATGGATGAGCCAAGAACTCCTGTCAGTACTGAAACATAATCAAGAAATGCATAGGAGGTGAAAGCAGAGTCAGGTCACTTGGAATAAATAGGAGAGGTGGCCAGAGCAGGTAGATATGAGGCAAGAAAGGCCAAGGCCAGTCTAGAATTGAATCTGGCCAAGGATACCAAGGATAACAAACAGGGCTTTTTTAAATGCATAAATACCAAGAGGAAAACAAAGGATAATGCAGAGAGTTATTGAATGCTTTCTTTGCATCAGTCTTCACAGAGAAGATGAGCCCATAGGGATCTCTGACCCAAGAGACCAGGATAAATGAAGGTGGGGAAAAATACTTTCTCTTGGTCAAAGAGGGTTGGGTCAGAGAACATCTAATTAAACTGGACATCTGGAAGTCCATGGGCCCCAATGGGATGTATCCATGAGTGCTGAGAGAGCCAGTGGACATCATAGCCAGGCTGCTCACCATCACCTGTGAAAAGTCATGGAGATCAGGAGAGTTGCCTGAAGCCTGGAAGATGGCAAATATCACCCCAATCTTCAAAAAGGGCCAGAAGGAGGATCCGGGGAACTACTGGTCAGTCAGCCTCACCTCAGTCTGTGGAATGATAATGGAACACCTCATTCTGGAGGCCATCTCTGCCCACATGGAAGACAAGAAGGTGATCAGAAGTAGTCAGCACAGATTTGCTAAAGGTAACTCATGTTTGACCAATCTGAAACAATTGGCTGGATGGATGAAGGGAGAGCAGTGGACATTATCTACCTTGACTTCAGCAAGGCTTTTGACACTGTATCCCACAGCATCCTCATTGGAAAACTTAAGAAGTGTAAGTTGGACGAGTGGACAGTAAAGTGCATTGAGAAGTGGATCCCAGAGAGCTGTGATCAGTGGCACAGAGTCTAGTTGGAGCCTTGTCTCTAGTGGTGTCCCCCAGGGTTCCATACAAGGATGAGTTTTGCTCAGCTTATTCAATGACTTGGACAAGGGGACAGAGTGCCTTCTCTGCAAGTTCTCTGGTGATACAAAACTGGGAGGAGTGGCTGAGACCTCAGAGGGTTGTACTGCCCTTTAGAAGGAGCTTGACAGGTTGGAGAGATGGGCAGAGCAGAATAAAGTGAAATTCACCAAGGACAAGAGCAGGGTCCTGCACCTGGGGAGGAATAACTCCATGCACCAGTTCAAGCTGGGGACCAACCTGCTGGAGAGCAGCTCTGGACCTGGGGGTCCAGGTGGGCAGCAAGCTATCCATGAGTCAACAGTGTGCCCTTGTGGCTAAGAAGGCAAATGGATCCTGGAATGCATTAAGAAGAGTATTTCCAGTAGGTTGAGGGAGGTGATCCTGCCTCTCTGCTTAGCCTTCATGACGCCACACCTGGAGTACTGTGTCCAGTTTTGGGCTTCTCAGTCCAAGAGTGACATGGAGCTCCTGGAGCGGGTCCAGCAGAGGGCAATGAAGATGGTTAAGGAACTGGAGCACCTCACTTATGAGGAAAGGCTGAGGGATTTGGGCCTGTTCAGTCTCAAGAAGAGACGACTGAGAAGAGACCTCATTAATGTGCTCAAGTACATGAATGGGAAGTGCCAAGGTGATAGAGACACACTCTTCTCAATTGTAGAAACCAATAAAATAAGAGGCAATGGGCAAAAACTGATGCACAGGAAGTTCCACCTGAATACAAGAAAGAACTTTACCGTGTGAGTCACTGAGCACTGGAACAGATTGTTCAGAGAGGTCATGGATTCTCCCTCACTGGAGATATTCGAGAACTGTCTGGATGCAATCCTGAGTCATATGCTCTAGGATGGCCCTGCCCAAGTAGAGAGGTTGGACCAGATGACCCTTTGTGGTCCCTTCCAACTTAACTGATTCTGTGCTTCTGTTCTTCTGTGATCAATGAACAAAAATCAGATTCTTGAATACATCCTTCTTGTGAAATATTCGTTTATATGAATAGCCATAAAGAAAATTCTGAAGTCCCTGTAAGAACTAGATCTGTTGGTACAGGTTGGTGAAATCTGAACACTTCAATCCAAGAGCTTTCAAGTGCTCAGATTAGTTCAGATCATATAATTGAATTTCACTCACTTAAGATAAAAGGTCAAAGTCAAGAGTTCCTTCAACACTGAAATCAGATTCCAGACAGTCCAGCTATTCCAAATATGTAGACTAGTCTAGGGTCTAGGGGATACAATCACCTTACCAACAGGAGTACCAAAATAAAATAAGAAGCCTGAACAAAGTTTCAAAGCTGTGAAATTTTGACGTTGTAAACCTGTTGAGGGGCCTTTATATCTGAGAGATTTTGTGATTCGGGGTGCTTTATTTAAGTTGAAAAAACAGAGATTCACAGATGCCTACTTAGAAGGTATTGTATGCATATGTTATCATGACTCTTTTCCTTCACTGACTTTGAGAAATAGTTTCTCATTTATGTGGAATTTATTTCTCATGGAAATGTTATTATTGATTACAAGGACTAAGATAACCACATAATGGTATGTAAATATTATTGTCTGACTCATCCAAGTTCATTTTCTGCACTCTTTACTTTCTCTTCTTGTTCTACACTCTGGGCATATTTGTTATGTTAGACATATTCTGTTACACAGCAAACAGCTACGTGTGCTGTGCAACAGTTATTGATTCCATCTGTGTGTTCAAAATCATGGATAGTCCAAATGTTAGTTAAAATCTGTTTGTTATCAACAAACTGGTCTAGTGAAGACACAAGAGTGGCTTTTCTTTGTTAAAGGCCTCAAATTATGTCTTTGAATGCATAAAACAGGTACAAGGATGTTTATAAATACAAATAGAATAAAAGTGGTAAAAGCAACCACACCTTTATTAGAGTGTTGTGGTACCAGTTAGATCCATGTGGCTGAAGACACTGTAGAGAAACAACAGCACAAAGTGAGGAAGACAGGTATAACAGACAAAAATAATTATGCAAAGGACCACGAGTTAATACAACATTTTTGTGAATGACTCTATCATACAAACAACGAAACAGACAAACACGCCAATGAGGCTGTTTTTATTTACCTAAAGGGACATTGATTATATCCATTATGGCTTTTTAAAAGTTCAGGGAACTGGACTGATTTGCAGATGGGAGAAGAGAACTCACTGAAGGGTATTTACCTTACTGTCTGTCTTCCTACGAGATATTGTAGACTTTGCTAATATTGGCTTGTATGGGATATCAGTAAACTATCTTGAAGAGAGTGTGTCTCTGTGCATGTGCTGACTTTGGCTGGGCTAGAGTTAATTTTCTTCACAGTGGCTAGTATGGGGCTACGTTTTGGATTTGTGCTGGAAACAGTCTCAATAATATAGGGAGTGGTTTTGTTGCAACTGTGCAGTCTAGCTGTTACTTGACAAGGCCTTTTCCTCTTCTTACACCACCCTGCCTGCAAGGATTCTGGGGGTGCAAAACAAGTTGGGAGGGGAGACATGCAGGACAGCTGACCACAACTGATGCAAGGGATATCCCATACCAGATGGCATCACACTCTGCATGTAGTGCTGGGGGAAAAGAAGGAAGAGGTGAAGGTTTGGAGTGATGGTATTTGTCTTCCCAAGCCTGTATTATACATGAAGGAACTCTACTTTCCTAGGAATGTCTGAACACCTGCCTGCCCATGTGAACTGGTGAATCAATTCCTTGTTTTGCTTTGGTTGCAAGCACAGCTTTACCTATTAAACTGTCTTTATCTCAACCCATGAGTTTTCTCTCTTTCACCCCCACCATCCTCTCCCCCATCCCACTGAGGGAAAGTGAGCAAGCAGCTATGTGGGGCTGAGTTGACAGTTGGGGTTAAAACACAACAGTGTGGTTGGTGGTGGGATGGATACTCCTGAACTGATGATTATTACCTGATGACTGGACTGGTGGGCACCTTGAACATGTTGATGCTCCCTCCTTAACACATATGTATGATGAAGCACACAAGACAGAGTCTTCGATGGTAATATAGCTCCTGACAGTAATGAAAGTCTTCGTTTATCATGACAGAAATCTTGCTGCTATTATAAGTTTTAAAGCACAATACTATTGGAAGCATTTTCTGTGCCACCAATTACAGGACTCTCAGCCTATTGAGGCTACAATTAGCAAACTTTAATATGCTTTATTTTAATGGTCACAACACAGAATAAAAATATTCTAACTGATCCAAAATTGATTTTTGTTTGGTATAGATACTGGAAAGATATTGAAATTGCTTGTGCAGAATAGTTTCTATCAAAGTAACACAAGTTATTATTTTTTAGCTTTTATTAAAATCAAATCTATGTGCATTTAATATTGAAGTACCTTTAAAAATGTTTTTTCAACTAGCACTTTTTGGCATGAAAACATTTTTTTCCAGTTGAAATGCTTAAATGAACTGAGAGGCTGTTTGAGTCAACCCAAATGAGTAATTTTTTCTAAAGGAAAGGTCCCTACTGACAAATTTCACTCATTCAAGGGATAATCAAACTTCAGATATTATACCAATAAAAAGCAGGGAAACACAGACACCATCACAAAAGGGGTGTATTTCACAATGGGAAATGTGAAGAAGAAGTACAGGCTAAAAAGGAACAAGTCAGTGATGTTCTGATAGGACTCATGAGGTACTGCAAAGAGCAAAGCAGGCAAAGCTGGGGTCAGCACAGTAAGAGGTGAAGCTGTATATGTGCCAAACCATAGTGCTCTGATGAACATCATGCTACAGTGTTTAGGACTGAGACATATGTCATCCATGACCATAAGAATTGGGTTTATGCAGCAAGATTTTAGTAGCAGGGGTGCCGCAGGTGTGAATTCTGTGCGAAGACACTAGAAATTGTTGCCATGTTGGACATAGATGGTTCCAGACATCTCCAAGATGGACCTGCAGCTGTTTAAAGCTCAGACAATCAATATGTGGAGCACCTCTGTGATAACATGTTTAAGAAAGATGGAAATGTGCTATGCAACAGCTGGGAGAGAGGAGTGAGCATATGCAAGAGAAACAGCTCTGCAGACACCAAGGTTAGTGCAGAAGGAGGAGGAGGTGCTCCTGCAGCCTGCAATGCAGACCATGGTGAGGCAGGCTGTCCCAGGCTGTTCTCCTGCAGCCCATGAAAGCCCACAGTGGAAGAGAAAATTCACCTGCAGCCCCTGGAGGACCCCACATCATAGCAGGTGGAGGTGCCTTGAAGGAAATTGTGGTTTCATGGGAAGCCTGCGCTTGAGCAGACTTCTGGCAGGACCCACACTAGAGCAATCTGTTCCTGAAGGACTGTGCCCTGTGTAAATTACTCATGCTTTGACAGTTCTTGAAATGCTGTACCCTGCGGAAGAGACTCCATGCTGGAGCAGAGGAGCAGTGTGAAGAGGAAGGAGCAAAGAGATTAAGCATTATGAGCACCCATTCCCCATCCCCCTGAGCTGCTCGGGAGCAAGAGGTAGAAGAGTCAGAGGTAAAGCTGAGCCTGGGAAGAAGGAAGGGGTGAGGAGGAGGCACTTAAAATTTTCTTATTGTTTCTCACTGGCCTACTCTGTTTAATTGAGAATAAATTAAATTAATTTGCCCAAGGTGAGCCTCTTTTGCCTGTGACTGGTAAGGGATTTCCCTGTCCTTATCTTGACCCATAAGATTTTCACAGTATTTTCTCACACTGTTCTCTTGGGGGGGTGAAGGACAGAGTAGTTTGCTGGACAGCTGGTTGCCAGCCAAGTCAACCCATGACACCATTTGAGGTCCTTGCTAATTCAGATCAGCAAGATGATTTTGTTGCTGCTGTTTACAATGTTCTCATTCCCTTACACTACATAGTGACATACAAGATGAGTGGGTGCCATTAAGTTCAGCAAGGCTGCCTGAAAGAAGGGGTCTGACTGGTGAAGGAAGAGAAAAGCAATCTCATTTGATGCTGCAGTTACAGCTGTTCTTTTCATAGGAACATTTGTGAGGGAGAGGGCGAAGGCAAGATCTCCTGTTTGTCATTGACTGTCTAAGCTGTTAGCACAGAAACCTTTGGCTGAACTGCTACAAATTGCCTTGTGCACATAAGCTGACTTTTTCAGAGAAGGGTCCCAGCCAAACTCTGCTGCCTCCAGGCTGTGTGGGACACCTGAGTGGAGGTCAAAGAGGGGTGCCCATGGCTGTGCACCCCTGGTCACACTTCAGGTGTGTTGCCCAACTTGTTCTCTAGTTTCAGCTAAAAGCAGGGCCAGAAGAGGGTAGCTTTGGGTTAGTCAGCTTTGAACAAGGGAAGTTTATACTCAGAGGTTCACACCTTTGCTAGAAATGCAGCAGGGACTTATTCTTTGGCCTTGTGAATTGAAGCAGTTGAAGCCAGTGGAAATGTTCACAATAAAGTTAAAAATTGCTTCTACCCACAATAATAGAAATCCCCTTTTCTTCCTTTTTACTCAAAGCACAGCTTTATTTAGCAAACACTGGGATTTTACAGTTGAAGTGAGTTGATTAAAATCAGAGTTTGCTTTAACAAAAACATTTTATATAACTTCTGGGCTATACATCTGTTGGCCTTCTCAGTGACCATCTAAATGGCAAACAAGATTAGAAAAAACACTAAAAATTTGCAATTCTACAAATATAGCAAATATTATTCTCTTAGTCCATGATTTAGTGCTGTGAAAGGTGCTATTTTCCTGCATGGTGCAAATTGCTAGTTTATGTAGAGATGTTGACAACAGGCAAAACCTTTTTCCATTATTTTTCAACTCATCAGGGTTGGTTTTCTCTCAGAAACATGAAAAGAAAGAATAATCTAAACATTCCAGAGGAAAAAAAACCCAGCATAAACCCCACCTGATTAAAAAATCACAGTCTACTCTATGCAGTCTTTCTGACAGTTTTCTTCTCTCCTCACTGAACGGCAGGAACATTAGAAAAACAGGCATAGCGGCAAGTGGACTGTCTGGTTACCTATGCAGCTGGCTCCTCGGGTTAAAATGGGGGGTATTACTTTTTGGAATTAATTTCTATTTTGTGTTTTTTACTCAAAAACAGAAACCCAAAGAGTTTCACGTACCTGGGTATTTTCTAGAATGTCAACTGTGGACCCGACTGCCAAAGAAAAATAAATTAGACATTCAGTAAAAATTTTAAAGTGCAGTGAGATAGTCTGAATGTATATAGAAGACAACATTACTAAGGGCAAGACTTCTTTATTAGTCTTTTAATCCTCATATGGGTATTTTGACTATTTATAGTAATTTCAGTCATCCTAATGACAATGTCAATGTATTTGCCTTCTAGCTTATTTCTTTTCCTCACCATGTATTTATTTTGTGGTCAGGAATGCTATTTGGAGTGCAGTCTAAGACCACTGAATTCTCTGGGGATAGATTTTTTTATTTTGGCTCATGTCTGAACGCCAGTAGCATTTTCGAATTTCCTTTTGTTGCAGAGATTTCTGTGTTCCTCCGTCAAAATCTTGTTTGAATGTCTAACAGTCTGGAACAAACACCTAAGCCATACTGGGGTGAGAGAGAGAGAAATTACACTTGCAAGGGAAGAAAGAATGAACACAGCTGTTTCTGTTGCTGACTCACTGGCCAGCAAATCCTCTAAAATGAGAACGAGGATGTTAACAGATTATTTCCTTGGGGTTTTTTCCCTTGTACAGTGATAAACAAAAGCTTAGAAGCAGTAACTGGAGTAGGGTAAAACATGAAAGAGGAAAAAACAGGAAAAGTGATAAAAAACTTTAAGGTGTTTCTAGAACAACAGTTAAAAGTGCTCCCATTGAAGTTGAGTAGAATATGTCTAAATATCACTAATTTCTTCCTTCTCTATGGATTATGCTGGTATGATATGATGACACTTCTTTCCCTCAAGAAATGTAAAAGCAATGTATTAATCAGGCTGCTTATCAATACATTAAGAAATGGGTTTTCTGGAGAGGTCAGATTATGTGTAATTATACCATACCTAAGGGGGAAAAGCAAGCAAACAGACCCTAAGGGCCAAATTATCCTTAAAATAGATCTGGACAAGTGGCGACCTTGCCCAGACAAGGATTGTACCACTGTGTTATTCTATCCAAGACAGAGCATCTATTTTCAGGGACAAGAAAAGATATTCCTAGCTCTTCTCAGACTGTCTCAAATCACCTCTACTCTTCTGTCTTGTTCGCTTTTGCAGATGCAGATATTGCACTAGTAGGGTTGCTCAGAAGTGTTCTTGAGAAAGTAACAGAAATGGAAGCTTAATGATTTCTACAAAAGGGTATAAAACACCTGAAGTAGTGCAACCTAAAGCTGAAGGAGGGCTTATTACATGAGGTTTGCACCTCAGCACTCTGGTTAAATGCTTCTCCTCTTGATCTCCCCAGCTGCAGAAAAGTAAAATATGACAAATGTCAACTGCTCTGAGCCCAGAACAAATGAAATAACAGAGACTGAGAGGAGTGAATAGTGACGATGCAAGAAAAAACTTGAACAAATTAATATGCAATTTTAAAACGTTTTTCAAATCAGCATCACCAGCCTTTTTCTTAAGTAACCTGCACAAATTAATTCTAAAACCCTACCCATAGAATCAGAAAATCAAAAGAGATATGTAATCTAATACAATTGCTTGCATGGACTTTTCTGAGAGTGTTCCTACACTTATAAAAAAGAGTGAATCCTTAATAAAATAGGGGATAGCTGAATTCACTCTTCCCTCATTGCTATGATTTGTCTTAGAATTGCAAATAGTTCAGAACAAAGCACTGAATCTAGCTATAGGAATTAGTCCTGTACTTTGGGCTTCTGAAAATTGTAATCTGAACAACATGATGTGAGATTGAGTATTTTTCAGATAACAAAAGTATTAAATTGTAAGTGGAAATGTGTGAGGTAGACAAAAACAAATCTTCTGCACTCTTGGATTCAGTGAGTTTAAACTTTGTCTCAGTGAGCAGCTTCAATCTATTCTCAGGCTTAGGGACTTCTTTAAAATCTGCCAGTCTCAACTGATGTTAATAGCAGTTCGGCATGTGGTTAAGTCATAGAATTATAGAATCAACCAGG
>NW_008650988.1:0-972 GCF_000695815.1 Acanthisitta chloris | reverse complement strand
CAAGTCCACCCCTTGGTCACGAGCCCATCACTATCTTGTGTCTCTTCCCTGATGACCAGGGGCATCATGGGCCCAACCAGCTAGGAATAATTCTCTCTTGTGCTGCCAGTCCAGATCCACCTGTGATATTTTCACTTTGGCAACTCTGTCCACCTGCTCATTGTTGTGATGCTCTTCATAAGCCCAACTCTTGGGTACATGTGCATCCACGTGTTGAACCTTCACAGATAACTTCTCTACTCGAGCAGCAATGTCCTGCCAAATCTCAGCAGCCCAGACTGGTTTCCCTCTGCACTGCCAGCTGGCCTTTCTCCAGCGATCCAGCCATCCCCACAGAGCATTAGCTACCATCCATGAGTCCATGTAGAGTTAGAGCCTTGGCCATTTCTCTCATTCGGCAATATCCAAGGCCAGCTGGACGGCTTTAAGCTCTGCAACCTGACTCGATCCACCTTATCCCTCAGTAGCTTGTGCAGCTCATCGTGTGGGGCTCCGTACTGCTGCTTTCCAATTCCGATTAGCACCTACAATTCAACAGGAGCCATCAGTGAAGAGGGCATACTGTCTCTCAGCCTCTGGTAACTCATTATATGGTGGGGCTGCCTTGGCACATGCAACTTGTTCTTCCTCTTCTTCAGAAGATAATGCAAAAGTCTCCTCTTCAGGACAATTTGTTTTAATTTCCAGAATCCCAGGGAGATTTGGGTTTCTAATATAGGCATGCTGTGTGATGAGGGCGATCCATTTGCTCCATGTGGCATCGGTGGCATGATGCATGGAAGGAACCTTTCTCTTGAACATCCAACCCAGCAGCAGTAGTCGGGGTGCCAGGAGGAGTTGTGCCTCTGTGCCTATTAATTCTGAGGCAGCTTGGACTCCTTCATAGGTGGCTAAGATTTCCTTCTCTGTGGGAGTGTAGCTGGCTTCTGATCCTCTGTCAATTTCGCTCCAGAATCCCAGTGGTCAACCCCA
>NW_008650987.1:1137-10322 GCF_000695815.1 Acanthisitta chloris | reverse complement strand
TCCCAGTTTGGTCTCATCAGGAACTTGAGAAGGCAACTCTGTCCCCTTGGCCATATCACTGATGAAAAAGTTGAACAAAACTAGCCCCAGTATGGAATACCTGGAATGGAAAGGGAGAGGGCTGAAAGCTCATTCAGCCTGGAGCTCAGTCAGAGGGAGTGTTTGGGCCTGTATTGTTAGTTTTACAAAAGTAAGGGGCACTGGAAAAATCCAGTCATTTCCTGGTGTCTGCACACTTCCAGTTCGGATTTCCACCTAGTGCCTTGTCCACTTGCATAAGGAGCTGGGCAGATTTTAGCTGTCTAGAGACATGGGTCTGTAAAGGGAAGTGTATCTCGCCAGAGAAATCTCTGGAATGTCTCAAGGTTAAATCCTAAGCACTCAGATTGCTCTGCCTGGGGGTTTGTTTTCACCTGTAACCTGTGCAAGTGATCAAAGTTCATAATGCCTAAACATATTCTGAGATAGTAAACTTTTTTTTTTCCCACTGAGGAGTTTTAGTATTTCCAGACGCTGAAGTATTTGTAGAAAGCTGAAACATGTGAGGAATTCGGGTTGGAGGAAGGTGGGTCTTTGCAGCCCAAAGTGTCTTGCTGCAATCCAAGACACGAGTGACAAAGAGAAATGTTTTCAAACTGCACATTGGAATGAGAAGAAGCAGCTCCTGCCAGTCTGATGTGGGCTCAACTCTATTCATGTGTTTTCCCTAAACAATGGCTAGATATATTCCCTCTGTAGCATTGTACACTTATTTTCTTCATCTCTCAGTGTAAGGCATATGGTAAAGTGACTAAAAATGTTTATGGAGGCTTTCAAAGGTAACAGACACATTTCCTCTCTTTGTTGTTCCCTTTATAAAAAAACAACCTAGAACTGATTGCACGGATGACATTCCTAATTACACAGAAGTCTTGCTTTGATTTCTAAAAGTGTTAGTCAAACCTGAAAACACAACCTGAAGCAATCATACTTCTTGGTGGAAGCTGTTTGTGTCCTGGGCTTCCAGGTTTGTTGTGACTGTGCTCCAAACTACTCAACTGTCTGTGCTTAGGGTTTGATTTCTTTCCTCCTTTCTCATGGTTTTCCATTGAGGTAACTCAGTTGACTTAGAATCACAGAACCATCAGGGTTGGAGGAGACCTCTAAGATCATCCAGTCCAACCCTGAACCTGTCACTGCTGGAACCCCCAAACCCTAACCCAGATCCTGCAGTGCCACATCAGACACCTCTGAAACACCTCCAGGGATGGTGACTGCACCACCTCCCTGGGCAATATCCAGTGCTGAACACCACAACAGGGAAAACATTTCTCCTCACCCCCAATCTGACTCTGCCCTGGCTCAGCTCAAGGCCATTCCCTCTCTCCTCTCCCTCAGCCCTGGCAGGACACACATCCCACCCCTCTCTCCAGCCCTGGCAGGAGTTGCAGAGAGCCAGGAGGTCACCCCTGAGCCTCTTCTCCAGGCTGACCAACACAACTCCCTCAGCCCTTCCTTATACCACACGTTTTCCAGACCTTTCATAGGTGCCAATAGACTTCTCCAGGATCATCTCTGATGGACAGGATTCTAAGGGGTGCAGAGATTTGAGGATGCTTTTTTCCCCTCTGTGTTCACAGTGTGTTCCAAGTGTACTCAATAGTAAGTGCAAAGCTATTTTGTCTTCTGTGTTTCTAAAATAAACTGTTTAAGGAAACTGTTAATGAAGCTTCACTAGCTTAATCTGGGCTTTAAAATTAATGTCACTCTTAACTACTTAGCTGTAGTACATTGAACTATAAATAATCTGAGGGTAATGAATGGGGAAGCAGATGGTGCCAAGAATTCTCTGCAACTGGCAGAGCCACCAAAACTTGTTTGAGTTTGCTTATGCCCCAGCAGGTCTCTGTAAACACAGCCTAAGTGAGCTTGTTTTTCAAGTGAGCTTAAGAAAAGTCATTTCGCTGAGTAACAAAGCACAGAAGAAAGTCATCAGTCTGTGTGTCGTGCTAACAGCTCCAAAGGGGAGAAATTCCTTTCTCTAATCTAAATTAGCACTTACACACTTAATTTAACTTGAAGAAAATTCTTCCATTGTGTCAGAAATTTTGCTTCATGCTTTAAATCACTAAATAGAAATTTTTAGGAATGCAGGAGCTTCCCTGAAGCATTTGCAACACCTCAGGTCATATTGGCATAAGATGAAAAATTTTAATCAATTATTTGCCTCTCCTTGCTCTGGTTGGCAAAATGAAGGATGTGTGAGTAGTGGTGAAAGGGCAAATTGGAATTGTAGTAACTTAAGTATAATCACAGAATGATAGAATCAACAGGGTTGGAAGAGACCTCCAAGATCATCAAGTCCAACCCTCCCGTGGTCACTAGCCCATGGCACTAAGTGCCACATCCAGTCTCAGCTTGAACACCTCCAGGGATGGGGAATCCACCACCTCCCTGGGCAGCACATTCCAATGCCTGAGCACTCTCCCTGGAAAAAATCTCTTCCTAATCTCCAACCTAACCCTCCCCTGGCAGAGCTTGAGTCTGTGCCCTCTTGTCCTGCTGCTGTTGCCTGGGAGCAGAGACCAACCCCCACCTGACTCCAGCCTCCTGTCAGGGAGTTGCAGAGGGTGAGAAGGTCTCCCCTGAGCCTCCTCTTCTCCAGGCTGAACACCCCCAGCTCCCTCAGCAGGTCATGGGAGAAGTATTTTCAGACAGACTGTGTCATGTTAAGCAGTGTGTGATTATTGCATTGGCAAAAAGGTAGCTGTCCTCTGTGTGTTTTTTGGAGGGGTTGTTGCATTTGAAAATAGTTTTCTGCATGCACAGTTTCCTGGGAATGCACTTTTTGGCTTGATCCTTTTGATTTGCAGACAAAGGGCAGGAGGAACTGGGGCTTTCTTCATGAGTGTGGAATTTTGCAAGGTCTGTAGTGGGTTTTAGTAGCCAGATTTAGCTTGTGTCTAACACTGAGCCAGCAGTGTCCTGGGGCATCAGGCAAGGCATTGCTGCTCAGGGGAGGTGATTGTCTCACTCTGCTCTCTGCTGGTGCAGCATCACCCTGAATATTGTCTGCACTAGAACAGTTTGACCAGAGATGTCAAACTATTATCCCTCACTGGAGATATTTCAGACCCCTCTGGACACGACCCTGAGCCATGAGCTCTGGGCTGGCCCTGCTGGAGCAGGAGGTGGGACCAGTGACCCACTGTGGTCCCTTCCAGCCTGACTGACTCTGTGACAGCATTGTCAAGCACTGGCTCAGGCTGCCCAGAGAGGTGTTGGTCACCATCCCTGGAGGTATTTAACAGACATGTAGATGTGGTTCTTAGGGCCATGGTTTAGTTCTGGACTTGGTCATGTTAGGTTGATGGTTGGACTCGATCTTAAGGGTCTTTTCCAACCTAAGTGGCTCTATGGAGAGTTGTGGCTTTGTGGCTGTTACCTGCTTGTACCTGCTGGCTACTTATTTATCTGCCTAGCCTGAGTAATAACCAGCACTGGATATGAGAGAACATACTCTACTTGCTTTTTCCCAGCTTTGTGTTTTCCAAAGTTGAAGTAAACAAGACACACTGAAAACACAGAGAGACTGAACCCCCTTCCCCAGAGATAAAACAACATCCTCCTTTTCCTTTCTTTTCTCTGTTACAGTCAAGCAACAAGTAGCACAGTCCAGTCAGATGGATGCTGAATCAGGAAGAATGCTGTGTTTGTCTTTCATCACTTGGAAAGGCACTGCAGGATTTTTTGCGTCTTTCAGGGGGAAAAAAATTGCTGCTAATGAAACAAAGCGAAAAATGAGAAGCTTTAATCTAAGGCTGACTTCATCCAGAAGGATTTTTAAAGGACATCAAGATGAAATGCAGTGTCCTGCTGGCTCAGCCATAAAGTGTGACTATAAATGCAGGATAACCCTTTTTTTGTTCCTTACCATTTTTGCAATTAGTTCACTTTTCCTCCTGCAGAGAGGCTGCATGAAAGGTCTTGTTTTTCGTGGCTGTGCTCAAATCTGCTGGCTCAGCCTGCCTGAAGAAACAGAAGCCTTGGCAGGAAGGATCATTACCATGACAATCTGAGCAGTCTGGAGTGTGGGGTATGTGGGTTTTATCATAAAGATAAAAAACATGTCCTGGATGGTAGAAACGCTGATAATATCCTCATGACTCAGGAGATCCAGTCGACCTTGCAAGGCTTTGTTTTTCATTTTGTGTTACCTGCAGGGGGTGAGGAGAACCCTATCAACTTCAGGTATATTGTTATAGTGTATTGGTGTCTTTGCATCTCCATTTATCTTAGTATGTATTTTTATGCTGTAGTTACATGATGGGGTTTAAATCTTCCTGGGTAGGAGCAGTAACATGGAGGGAAACTGCCCTGCACTGGCTCCTGCTCTCCCTGCTCAGCCCCACGTGCACTGTCACTTCTGTGCCACAGACACTTCCTAAGCAAAGGCAGAATGGCCCCACACTCACTTCTGATACGGTTTGGGGTGTAATTCTTTCAGCCTTTATTTCTTCAAAGGTAAGAACTGTCCCCTAACCTCCACCAGAGTGACCCTGGTGAATGGTGATGGGGCTAACAGCATGTTCTGTCAGGCTGTTGGTATCACAGAGCAACCAGAGCTGGAAGGGAATCCTTGAGGATCACCCAGCCCAACCCCTGCCCTGCTAAAGGATTTATTGAAAACCACATCAGATTGTCAACATGTCAAGGAGCTTTTGTTCTGTTCCAGTAACCTAAGACTCTAAGGACTCATTGCCTAAGCTTCACTTGTAATGTGAGCACTTACTAGACCCATGAAATCAAGGTTTAGAGCAAACCACCAAAATGAGTCTTTCTGCACAGTTCTAGGGCAAGAACCAAAGTCCACGGGCATGAACTGTGATGAAGAGGACGAGGGAGAACAGTTTGACTTTGACAGTGGAGATGAGATACCAGAAGCAGACAGGCAAGCCCTAGTGCCACCTCCTCCTGCTCCTGGAGATGGCACAGAGCAGCAAGAGGCTGAGGCCACAGGTAAGTCAGTCTGTGCCTCCACTGGGCTAAAGAGTCAAGGCTGATTTTAGGATGTCTTTATTTGACAATGCCATAAAATTTTTGCCAAAAGAGCTTTCCATAGAAATTCCATCCAAGTGTTTTGAATATTCCTGTCAGTTGCAGTCATGGAGGATTTGTCAAGGGAAATGATCATCACCTGTAATTCCTGTGAGGTTTCCCATCCAAGTGTGGCATCCAAACCAGTGGTCACAGTGAGTGTCATGCCACAGGACAGCTTTGTGCCCTTGCAGGTAGAATTGCCTGTGGATGGCTCCAGACAAGCTGCTGATCTTAAGGTGTTGTGCATAAAAATAAATGGAGTTTGAATTTATGGCTTTTGGTCATAAACAGAAGTCTTTCTTACCAAAGATTAAAATGTTTGTTGGGACACATTCAAACATTCCCAGTGCTGAGGTGTAGTCTGGAAATTGCTGTTTTCAGCTCCAATCACTGTCAGCTGATATTGCTTCCTCTGATCCCATTTCCTTTTGCAAGCAGAGTCATTGTGCTCACAGCAATTAGAGAACTCTCCAGGTGACTATACAGCTTGACAGCCTGGAACTTCTTTCCCCTGACAATTTGCTGCTCACTCACACTGGTGTGAAGTTGTGTTTGCAGCTCAAAGCCATTTGGTTGCTTGGGACACAGTTCTGCAGCTCCTTTCACAGGGGCCTTGGGCTCTGCTGTCCCTCAGCTTGTCTCAAAAAGTTCCACAACAGAAAACAATACATTTTCCAACAGGAAAACTTGGGAAGTTATTTTCTTTCCTCTTTTCTAGCCAGAGCATTTTCAGGACTGTTCTTTGGGGAGTGTTCACCTCCAGTGAACTTCTCCTGTCCTTGTGGCTATTCCTTAAATGTGTCCTGTGTTTGTGTTCATGAGATCCAGGTGCTCTAGAATCCAGATTTTAACCTTCAGGGTTGCAGATTATTTTGAGCTCTGTGCTTATGACAAGCAAAAGAAGACCCTGAGTACTTGTCAGATATCCTCCTAGTAAAGATTTAGAATCCAGTTACTGCTTTTCCAAAGGCAACTCATCTTGTTCTGCTCCTGTTGCATTAGTTACCTGTCCAATTGGCTCTACTGTGTGGGAATTTTGGGCCACAGGTTGTAAGCAGAGTCTATAGTAAAGACCATGCCAGTGTTTGGAATACTTGCAAAGAGCAATACTGGAGCAGCCTGAAGAGATGTTAAAATAAAATTTTATCTCTTTGTGTAATATCTCAACTAAAGGAGCTGATCCTGCAGAAACCAGAGAGGAGCTGCAAACACCACAACCTGCCGCAGGAGCTGCTCCAGCCAAAGTGAATCCCTACTCAGTCATAAACATTTCGCCAATCCAAGACAAGGAGCCATCCTCCTCTCCAGAGCCAAGTCCTCAGGAAGAATGTGGAAGTCCCACCTCGTCCAGTGGCTATTCTGTTCCTGTCCCTTGTGGGTATGCTGTGCCATCCAACTTGCCCCTGGTGCTCCCAGCGTATTCCAGCCCCGTCATCATCCGCAGCGTCTCTGTCGACGAAGAAGGTACTGGGATTGTTGACCTTATCTGGAGGGGAATCCTTGTGTCACATCAGGTGCCTGTGCTGCTTTGTGATACTCAGCCTGGACAAGTGTGGGAATGATTAATGCCAGTTCCTATCTAATGTCAGGAAATAATGAGTGGTTGTTATCACCAGTAGAGGACTAGAGGGAATGGCCTTGAGCTGAGCCAGGGCAGAGTCAGATTGGGGGTGAGGAGAAATGTTTTCCCTGTTGTGGTGTTCAGCACTGGATATTGCCCAGGGAGGTGGTGCAGTCACCATCCCTGGAGGTGTTTCAGAGGTGTCTGATGTGGCACTGCAGGATCTGGGTTAGGGTTTGGGGGTTCCAGCAGTGACAGGTTAATGGTTGGACTGGATGCTTTTAGAGGTCTCCTCCAGCCCTGATGGCCCTATGAGTCTACTTGAGAGATGAGAATTAAATGCATTTCCTCCCCACAGCTCTTATAACCAATGGCTCTGTCTTTGAATGACTCCATTTGCAAAAATGGGTAGTGTGAAGAGACTTTTAAATATTTTCAGCCACCTTTAAGAACAAAAACATTGCATAGAAGTAGATTATTCATTAGCAATGAACTAGTAAAATCAGTTTGTTCTGCTAAACGTTGCCATTTGAAACCAAACTGACATGTCACTTCAAGCACTTTCATGTTTGTTTTTTTCCCACTTGGCAGGTACTCAGTCAGCAGCTGAGGAATGTCACTATAACTGTGTGAACTCAGAGGAGCCTCAAAACAGGTGATTGCCAGTTCAGCATTTTCAATGATGTGTAAAACTTTAATTTCTGAGAAAGCTTACAGTTAAGAAATATTTTTCAATGATGTGTAAAACTTTAATTCCTGAGAAAGCTTACAGTTAAGAATTTTTTTTTTTTTTCTTGTGTGATACTTCCATGTTTGGTTTTGGTTATTTTCATAACTCTCTAACTCTGGTTGTGCCCTAATGTCCAACCTAGATCTCCCCTGGGCAGTTTGGTGACCATTCCCTGTTGCATATCTTCTGCATTGGAAAAAAAAAAAAAAAGACAACAGCCCCCAAACCCCCAAACCCAACCCAAACAGCAAACCAACCCTGATGCCATCACCTCTGTAGCTTTTTCAGATAAGTGTAGCTGCTGTTGGATCACTAGACTAAATAATCTGTGTCTTCAGCTCCTTCCTTGTAAGTTTAGTTCCCAGCTCCAGTTTCTCTCAGCTCTCTAGAGGCAGATTCAGTTTCTCCACTAGAAGGATAGTGTTGGGAAGCCAAAACTGGACAATGCTGCTGTAGGTTCAGCCTCTCCAGCACCAACCAGAGGAGGGGAACAGCCTCCCCAAGCTCCTGAGGTGGCTCAGAATCTCTACAGTCCTGTGTACCATGAAAAAGCAGCTCTCACTTCACTGCCAAGATAATTCTCTGGGTTCTGAGAGAAGGGCTCAAAAGGAAAGTGCTTATTAAGATTGGAAATAAAATGTTTTCAGTTTTCTGACTGAAATTGTCAGGCTATTAAACAGAATAGATTACTAATCTCCTAACTCCCTCCCGAAGCAACATTTTTGAGTACGCAGCCTTGGAGTGGGAAGTGAAAGGCAGAAAGATGTTTCTTGTCTTCACAGCTGTTTACAAACATTGTGGGGTAACTTCTAATGCTTTCATTTCATGGGCTGTTTTTTCAAGTGAAGATAACCAGCCTAAAAGAGAGGACGATGCCCTGGCTAAGTGGGTTGCAGATCCTGCAAACACAGCTTGGATGGAAAGTAAGTGTCAGTGAGCACTGAGGGAATGTCCATGATCACCTTTATTGTGTTTGTTCATGCATGTCCCAGAACCAAATTGTGCAGTTAAAACATTCAACAGTGTAATAAGATGGTGTATTTGATAATCAAATGAACATTTGGCAGGTCAAGGGAGGTGATTCTTCCCCTCTGCTCTGCTCTGTGAGACCCACCTGGAATCCTGCACACAGCTCTGGGGCCCAGGGAGGCTGTGGCTGCCCCAACCCTGGCAGTGTTCACAGCCAGGTTGGATGAGCCTTGAGCAACCTGCTCTGCTGGGAGGTGTCCCTGCCCAGGGCAGGGCTTGGGGCTGGGTCATCTCTGAGCTCCATTCCAACCCCTAAAATTCCATGATTAATCAACATTCTTTAGGATAGTGTATTTCAGTTGGAGAGAACCTGCAGCATCTCAACTGCCTGAGCACTTCAGGGCTGGCCCAAAGCTGAACATGTTATTTAGGGAATTGTCGAAATACCTCTTAAATACTGATGGTCCTACTCAGATTTTAGAAGGTTTCTCATATGTTTTTGTTTCTGTTTTGTTTTTAGACCCAGACGAGGTAATTTACGATGATGTGCCAAGAGAAGATTCAGACTCTGAACCAGGTTTGAGGTCTTTGTAATACAGCCCATGCTGCAAGCAATATCAGGTGGAATTATATGCATGTGTACTGAACAGATATGTTCATTAGGTACCTAAAATATATGTAAGAGGAGGGAACATTGTGTCAATAGTTGGTAGGTTTTAAATGGAATGAGTATTGTGTTCATTGACAGTGGGTGAGAAGCTCAGCATGAGCTGCAGTGTGAGCTCAGCCCAGAAACCAATGGAATCCTGGGCTGAGCCACAGGAGTGTGGGCAGCAGGGCAAGGGA
>NW_008650987.1:0-911 GCF_000695815.1 Acanthisitta chloris | reverse complement strand
TCTGAAGGGGCTACAAGAGCCAGAGAGGGACTCTGTGTTAGGAACTGCAGGGACAGGACAAGGGGCAATGGGTTCAAACTGAAGGAGGGAAAGTTTAGGTTAGATACTAGAAAAAGCATTTTTTTACTCTAAGGGTGGTGAGACCCTGTCCCAGGGTGCCCAGGGAGGCTGTGACTGCCCCAACCCTGGCAGTGTTCACAGCCAGGTTGGATGAGCCTTGAGCAACCTGCTCTGCTGGGAGGTGTCCCTGCCCAGGGCAGGGCTTGGGGCTGGATCTCTAACGTGCATTCTAACCCCTAAATTCTATGATTCTCTGAATAGCTGGTTCAGCATTAAACTAACACTTGAAAGCATTTTATCTCAGTGGGTCTCTTACACTGCTCTTCTCAGGAGCTAAATTCTGCTTTATTTTCTAGATATTTCCCTAAATACTCGAGTCACACTAGAGAACTGTAGTGTTGGATGTTGTAGCTATAGTGACCTAAACAAGGCAAGGTAGGTAGGAAAAGAGGGTTTTAAACACAGGGTGTGACTGTCAGGGGTGTCTGTGCAGGGCAGGAGTTGAACTAGATGACCCTCCAGGGTCTCTTTCAACTCTGGTTATTCTGTGATTCTTCTCAGTGCAGATGTATGTTCACAGCTACAGTTCAAACTTTGGAAGTTCTTCCCAAACTTTGGATTTGGACATAACCATGTGGTTTTGAGCAGGGCAAGTTTGTAAAAGGGTTGTGGTGTGTGCCTATAACTCTGTCCTCTTTTAGTTCTCTGTTCCCATGAACACAACCTACTTTGGCTGATTGAAAGTTGGATTTAATTCAGGTCTTTAAATGTGCATACAAAAGTCTGTGCAGTTCCTTATCCTGAACAAGTTTTTGGTGTTCAAACATAAATTTCAGTGTCGCTTTTTTTTT
>NW_008650986.1:0-2943 GCF_000695815.1 Acanthisitta chloris | reverse complement strand
AAGGTTCTGTGCCCATCACTATGCCATGGCAGGGCTGAGATGGTCACCTCCTGTGAGCAAGATGCAGCACATCACCTCCCTGCACCCCATTTCATCCATGGGGACCACCCTCCCACTGCAAGCAGGACCAGCCCCCCACGATGTCCCCATGCCTCAGTTTCCCTTTGCCACCTCGCTGTGACTCCACTGCCCAGTGTGGAGGGCAGCAGAGGTGCCCAGGGAGGGGACGTGGAGCCCAATTTCCTCTGCCCCCCCCAGAGCTGCACCTCGCTGCAGCGTTGGGATGTGATTTTGGTCTCATCCTTACCCCTGGGGTGACAGAACTCTCAGCCAGGGCTGGACCAGTTTGCTCCTCACCCTGGGGTACCTGCCCACCGTGATGCCACCTCCTCATGTCACCCACTGCTGCAGACTCTGTCCCCAAACCCACTCTGCAGCTCTCCCCAGTTGTCTTGTCCCAAGGGAGCTGTCCCCAAGCTGGGAGCATTCCTGGGAGAATTGTCCCCATAAATGTCAGGGATGTCACAACATCAGCACAGGGCACTGTCCCCCAGAGCCACCCATGTGTGTGCAGCCCCCTCCTCACCCCAGGGCTGTGTCCCTCACCCACCTGGCTCTGTGTCCCCAGTGTCCCCACAATGTCCCCTGTGTCCCCACACCAGTGGGTCACACTTCACCATTTCCTTTTGTATTGTATTTTTGTATTATTTCCCAGCAAAACCCCCCTCTTATTTTTGGGCTGATTTAAGGTTTCTTTTTCCAACTTTCAGTTGCTTTATTTCCCTTTCTCAGTGTTTTTTAGCATTTAGGGGAAAAACGAATCAATTCTCACTGCAGATGTGTGCTGGGAGGGGGGTGGGATGGGGATCAGGGATGCTCCTGCCCCCGTTTCTAGGTGTTTAGAGCCAGCTCCATGCAGGAATGAGTTTCCTGGTCCCTCTGTGCTGCAGAGTGGATTCTCTGATGTCTCATAAGGTTGTGCTGATTGCCTTAGGTGTTTCTTTCTCCTTCCAACTTTGCCCACCGAAGTGCATCACCTGCATGCACAAATCGATGCCCCCAAACTATGCTGGAGGGATCCAGGAGAGCCCTGGCTTGGCTCAGGGGACACAGTGGCAGCTGATCCCCAGGTCCCCTCCGTCGGGGTTTATAGGAAACGGCGCTGTGAGGAAGCACAGGCTCTCTCTCCTGCCTGGGTGAGCGTTTCTTTCCAGCCGTGGGCGCCCCGAAAGGTCCCTCTGTGCTGGGATCCGGTGTGAGTCAAAGCCAGAGCCCTGGGGTTTAACCACAAGCCCCAGAGCTGCAGAGTCACGGGGGAGCAGTGCCAGAGGCGTTTATAAGAAATGCAGGGGTTGCCCGGAGAAGAGGGACCCCAGTTGGCACCCAGGGCTTTGCCCACCTCACGGGGAGAAGCTCTTTGGCTCCATAGCTCAGCTCTTGGCTCATGTTTTCTGCAAAGGACTCAGTGCTGCTGCACTTCTGAGGCTCAGCTCAGCCCCTTGCAGGGGGTACCTGGTGCCAGTGTCACCCCCAGGTGCCTACATCACCCCAGGATGCTCAGGGCATCCTGGATACATGTGTTCAGCTGGGTATCTGGCCCTTGCATCACCTCTGGGAACCTGCATCCAAGCTGGGTGCCAGGTGCCAGCATCACCCTGAGACGCCCACATCATCCCAGGATGCCCATGTCACTCTCAGTACCTGCATCCAGCTGGGTGCCTGGTCCTTGCATCACCCCTGGGTTCCTTCACCCAGCTGAATACCTGGTCCTTGCATCACCCCTGGGAACCTCCACCCAGCTGGGTACCTGTCCTTGCATCACCCCTGGGTACCTGTGTCCAGGCTGAATCCCCAGTGCCAACATCACCCTGGTACCTGCATCACTCTAACGTCCTCCCATCCCCTCTGGGCACCTGCATCCAGCTTGGTACTGGTGCCAGCATCACTCCAGGGTACCACATCCCTCCCAGGTGCCTGAATCCAGCTGGGGTGCCTGCTCCCTGCACCACCCTAAGCTACCCACACCCCCAGGGAGTCTGTTCCCTGCATCACCCCGGGTGCCCTCTCGCCCAGGGATGCCCAGCTCTGTCACTCCCCTGCCAGCTCTGTCCCTGCTGCCTTCTGTCCCTGTCCCACACGTGTGCCAGCAGCTGCCTGAGCTCTCGCAGATGTCCTTCCTGCAGAGACACAAGGTTTTCACACGTGCCTCACCCTCTCCCCACAGCCTGGGGGAGGCTCTGCTGGCACCCGCAGTCCCTGGGGACCTCCTGCCCATCACACCCAGGCAAGATGTCCCTTATCCCCTCCTGGCCAAGTGGGGTGGCTGAGAGCTGGGACAGTGACTTTTTGGGGACAAATCTGGCCCTGCTTGGAAGGGGCATAAAAGGAGGTGGCATCAGACAGAGCAGGGCATTTGGGGGACATGTGGGGTGGCTGAGAGCCGGGACAGTGAATTTTTGGGGACAAACGGGGTAGTTCAGAGCTGGGACAGGGCGTTTTGAGGATGAACTGGGTGGCTGAGAGCTGGGACAGGGCGTTTTGGGGACAAATCTGCCCCTAATTGGAAGGGGCATAGGAGGAGGTGGCATCAGACAGAACAGGGCGTTCGGGGGACGAGTGGGGTGGCTGAGAGCTGAGAACAGGGATTTTTGGGGACAAGTGGGGTGGCTGAGAGCAGGCACAGTGAATTTTTGGGGACAAATCTGACTCTGCTCGGTGGAAGGAGCACTGGAGGAGCCTGGCATCAGACAGAACAGGGATTTTTGGGGACAAGTGGGGTGGCTGAGAGCAGGCACAGTGAATTTTTGGGGACAAATCTGACTCTGCTCGGTGGAAGGAGCACTGGAGGAGCCTGGCATCAGACAGGTGAGATTTGGAGCTGGGGTCCCACCACTCCAGCAGAGCCACACGGTCTGGATAACACATCCCATCCTCACTTCCATC
>NW_008650985.1:0-31790 GCF_000695815.1 Acanthisitta chloris | reverse complement strand
GCTGCTTTCCTTTGGACCAGCCAAGAACATAGCACTCGTTTTGTTCTGTTCATAGAATCATAGAGAAGAGATGAAGTTGGAAGAGACCTCAAGGATCGAGTCCAGTCCTGACCCTGTTCAGGCCATTCACATGTTTGTGCAGTGCAGGAGTAGGTAGAAAGGAAAAGGTTTTTTAGCCTCAGGAATGCACAGTGAGAGCTTTTTTCCATGACTGAAAACATCATAGGAAGTTCTCACTTGGACATAATGAGACATGGCCAGAGCAAGAAGATAGTCCTTCCTGGAGGGCACTGGACATGACTATTCTCTTTCTCTCCCTCTCTCTCTCATAAGTGAAAAAAATGACATTAAGGTTGAGGGAAGACATCTGGGGAGAAAAAGATTTGTAATGGCTAAAAGACCTCATATAGATTCCTATTCTATCCACTCACCAAACATCTAAGAGACCATTTAAAAGTGAAGTACAGATGAGAGATAACAAAAGGTAGGGAGGTGAAGTAAGGGAAGAGATTAGCAAGGCTGCATAGATTATCTGCGTGCAATCATTAATTTAGAAAGAGATCTGGAATTTTAATTCTAGTTTATTTTTCAGAATATTTAGCATCTTTGCCATATATTCCTCAATAAGATTTCAGGGGGAGAGGAGTAAAAACTGTGATTTCTGACCTGCTTTAGTTTGCTTTATCCAGATAAAACATTCTGAGCTCAGCATTGAGCAGAGTCTGTTTTCTTGTGTATGTTTCTTGGGCATGTTTCTTATATGGGACCATATGGGGAATCAGAAGTAGAAACTTTTGCATTTAAGGCAGTCAACAAATCCAGATGTTTACATTTGATAGTTTTAAAAGAGTTTATTGAGGTGTTCTGCATGCCACTAATGCAGTTTTACTATATGCCAGAGCCCTGCAGAGGTTCAGGAGAACTGTAGAAATGCTCTATGTTGTAGGTATTGAAGAAGGGGGAGTGGTACAACCCAGCTACTTTTGTCCAGTACTTGTTATTTATGCCAAACAGAAATGAGGGGATGTAATCAGTATGGCTGTAGGGAAGGGTAACATAAGGAAAGCTAGCTCACATGGGTGTTGACTTGTAGAGAAAAAAACCCATGTCAAACTGATCTTTTTTCTTTGACATTTTAAACCTGGTTAAGAAAAGCTATACAATTGATTTAATACACCAAGACTACTATGAGGCATTTCTCTTGCTGCTGTACTACATTTTGATTGAGATGCTAAGTTGATACTGAATCAATGTGACACATTAAATAGATAAAAACTGTGTAACTGAGGTCTCCCAAGGTAATGGTAAACAGGAAAAACTATTGCTGACATAAAGAAGGCTTCCACTTCTTTCCGTGCTGAGTCTCTTCTTGTGCACACAGGTCAGAAAAGTTTTTGAAAGCAGAATTTTAGAAAAGGAGAGGAGTATGCAAGGAGGAGTGATGGATTGGAGATGCTGGTCCAGTTTCATCTGTTGATATGCTTACCTTATCAAAAAGAACTTAAGTGATCATTGTCTCAAACACAGAGCAAATAGAAATTTGAAATCTATTATCAAAAAGAACTTAAGTGATCATTGCCTCAAACATAGAGCAAATAGAAATTTGAAATCTGAAGCAAAGGTATAACACACTAAGGACTGCAGTTGTAACAGGTATTTTCATTTATGTTGTCATTAACAGTTTAAATAATTCCTCAAAGTCTGCATGGCTTTTACCACATCTGAAATCTTAGTTGGTCTTGTATATTTTTGTAAAATGTACACTTAGGGAGGTGTACAGGAATTAATTTAAAGAAACTCCCTCCAATCCCTTTTGGCAAGGGAAGCTGACCCTGTTTCCCCCAGTGAGCCCTGGGTTCTTGCCTGAACTACCTCCCACTGTACAGTGCAGTGAGATGTAAAGCATCTGGGAAGATCAGCCCTTTGGGGGAGAATAAGGTCAGAAGATGCTATTGGGAGGTTTTGCGGCATTGTTTGTGGCCTCAGGGCCAGTTTAGACCCAGTTCAATTTAATGTCAAACTAGTTTAAGGCTTTTTTATTTAGTCCAAAATGCTAATGCATTCAGCTGGGGAATAGTGAAATATTTAATATCTGAAATGAGTGCTTTCTACATGCTTTTTCTGGTAAAAATGCTGATATTTTGAATTTTTTGCCCTAATTAGAGATGAAAGCAAATGTCAAAACTGGGATGTTCAGAGGAGTGGTAGTCCTGTGTTTTATCATTTTTTCCAGAGAAGTTCACCTTAACAGCTAAAATTGCTCCTGTAATCCTTGTCAAGACAGTTGAGGTTCTATGTGTCTTTAAACACTAGACTTCAGTTAGACTACTTAAAATTATGCATAATCACATTGCTGAATGGGGCTTGATTTCAGAAAATGAGCTGCTGCCCTGTTGGTGTACATGCAAATCTGATGACGAGCAGCTGAGGGAGATGTTTTTTTCAGCCTGGAGAAAAGGCAGCTCATGAGGGAGACCTTCTCACTATTTACAACTACCTGAAAGAAGGCTTGTGCAAGGTGGAGTGTCAATCTCTTTTCCAAGTAATAAGTGATAAAGTGAGAGGAAATGGTCTCAAGATGCACCACGGGAAGTTTTGATGCGATATTAGGAAAAATTTCTTCACTGAAAGGGTGGTCAAGCATTGAACAGGCTGCCCAGGGAAGTGGTGCAATTGCCATCCTTGGAGGTTTTAAAGAGATGTGTAAGATGTGGCACTTAGGGACATGGTATAGTGGTGGACTTGGCAGGGCTAAGTTAATGGTTTGACTTAATGATCTTAAAAGGTCTTTTCAAATGTTAATGATTCTGTGATTCTGTATTCGAGAAGCCTGAGAGGACAGGTGGGGCAGTGGCATGTTGAGAAGAGAGCACAGCATAGGTGGGACAGTGAAGTCCCAGTAAGTGTGAGATAACACTGAAGGCACTGGATTTGTTCACCACTGAATGTAAAAGGGTACAAAGTGGGTGAGTAGCTCAGGAGGCTGAGACAGTCCTGCATCTCTCTTGTTGTGTAAGGTTGAAAAAATAGTCTGATCCTGGAGGGGAGCAAGGGAATTTCTCTGCCTGTGCTGTCCAGAGGCTGTTGAGTGCTATGCCACTGGGCAATGGGTAGGACTGATGCTAGAGGTGTGGGTAAAGATGTCCTTGTTTTGGCAGCCTGGGCTGCATGGCTGAGCTCCCACTGGGGTGTTGTCCTAAACCTGTATCATATGTCAGCTGGGCTCCAAATGGGAGATATAATGCACCAGGATCAGTGGGTTAAAGAGGTTAGTGCCAGTGAATTGGTGGTAGCTTATATAATACTTCTTCACGGGTGCTTTAATATTTAATGTCTGCTATAGCATAAATGGAGCTTGCAGGCAGCTGTACATAAGCTGCATGAATTTTTAAGAGAGGGAAAAAGTTTGGGAGGCAGAAACGTCACAGAAGCTTCCTAATTGGCACATACCCCAGTAGAAACCAAAATGTGAAAAGTAAGTGACTGCCCTAATTATCAGAGGCTCCTAGGAATACGTTGTGCTGGGAGATACTCCTTTTTCATTTCATGCACTGCTTTAAAAATAAGCATTGTGCGGAGCTTAACAAGGCTTTTAATTAAAAGGCTGTGCCCACACAGCAACTTTTCACTGTGGTGCCAGCTGATGAAGGGAGCCAGGAGGGGTGGAAACACTTCTTTGTGTCCACAAAAGATGGGGCTAATAATCCGTTGATAACCAGTGGCTTTTAAATGGCTTTGCTACAGTGACATGAGGTCTTATTCTGACTGGCATCAGTGTGTGTGGTAGGTTTCTTGTAAGGATGAGTATTTGTGTGCTTCTGGCCTTTGCCTTCCTGCTCCCCTCAACTACACAAAAAAAGATGTGCACCTTCCTTTGCCCTGTGTGCCAGTCTGCCCTGAGCTCTGATGACTTTATCCCCAGCCCATACCAGAAGGTAAAAGTTGTAATCATTTAAGCCAATAAGACTTGTAAGTTGTGATAGAAGACAGGTAAGCTGTGGTGGTGGTTGTAGACAGGCATAGCAGGGTATTATGCAGATGGCCAGTCTCACAGCAGAGTAATCAATAATGGACAGAAAAATATGCTAGCTGTGCATGAATTCTGCTCCTAGTAACTGTGATGTTTCTTTCAACTTGCAAAATTTGCCATTTAGAGGCAAGGATGCATTGTGTATTAGGGCACAGTACAAAACCTGAAGGGTAGCTTTTCTGTTGGCACTGTCATATAAAAGCCTGATGCAATGTCCTGTTCTGCTGAATATTTGGGTATCCAGTACAAACCATGTTTTTCAGGGTAGAGTCTTTTGAATGACTGGCTTATGAGCACTGTAATCAACATCAGAGAAATTATGTACATTTACTTCTGTGGAAGGAGATTTTGGTAAAATGCAGAGTGCTTCTTAAAAATGTGTTTTAATGGGGCAAAACCTACATATTTTTGTATGTATTCTGGTAAAATGCAGAGTGCTTCTTAAAAAATGTGTTTTAATGGGGCAAAAACTACGTATTTTTATATGTATTGATATAATGTATCTATGCACAAGAATGTGGTCCTATTTACAGGCAGAGATGCCTGACTATGTAATAAAAATTAATATATTTTCAATTTATTTCTCAATTTGCCAAAAAATGCTTCAAGGAACTAAAGCTGGGAAGGCCTAGAAAGCTGAGCTTGCTTTCAGCAGTCCAACCCACTTTAGTTCAGGGTTAGAGTAATTGAAAACTCTCTATACGATAAGAAGTTTGAGTAAGTTTCATAATAGATACTGTGATCAGCATGGTGTATACTAAAGTTCCTTATTAGCATAAGATAATAGATACTGTGATCAGCATGGTGTGTACTGAAGTTCCTTATGTAGCATAAAAGCAGCCATACTGGATCAGGTGAAAAGGTCCTTCTTGTGCAGTTCCTGTCTTATGAGCCAGTAACAGATGTTTGCTTAATGAAAGGTAGAGACATCACAGGCTTTGTAATGGTCTTCTGCCAGTACTCTCCCAACTTGCAGTACTCTGTGGCTCAGGAATTTCAAGTCTGCATTGTTTAATAATTCTTAAGGGGTTTTTAATAATTGATTAAAATATAGTTTCATTTCCCCCTTTATCCCGCTTAACTCTTTTCCTCTTCTCACCACCAAATTTCTCACAGAAATTAAGTTTCCATCTTGAGGCATATCTCTCTGAAACTGCAGTTTCTGACTGCCAGAGAGATGTGATGGTGTGATACTGCTCTAATTAGAACATCTATGATTTTCTGGTTTTGAAAAAAACAATGGTTTCAGGTAGTTTGGGATATTTCTTTGCAAGACAGAAGACAGTAATAGAAAACTTAATATATTCACCCGAGTTGTCCAAATCTCTATAAATGGTATGAACAAAACCACTCTAAGTAATCAAGGGTAGAGTGATCTCCTTAATCTGGTTACGCTACACTCTAATTGAGTAGATAATCAACCTGAAACATTTTGCCCTGAGCATGAGTCTCAGACTCTCACTGAGTGTAAATGTCACAAAGAAAGTCTGGTAACTGATAACACTGTAGGCAGTAGCTCTATATAATTTGTTCTTTCAGTTCTGCAGCAATCTAACACAGAGCTCTTTGCACCCAAATTTGTGTTTGTGCCTTATCATTTGAATGTGATAATGCTTGGGGTGCCCAAACTACTTCTCCCTGTCCTCCCCCTCCTCAGAGAATCTATCAAGATGATATGAAGGTAGGAAAAATGTATCTTGGGAAGAGGCTGGCAAAGATCCATGGAAGATGAGATAGCTGTGTAAATGTACAACTGTTACCTGGAGGCAAAGAAGAAAGCCACATTCAGCCTACAAGGTGTAACAAATATAGCTCTTAGACACTCATATGCCTCTCCAGGTTATCACGAGAAAATATCTGATTGTGTTGGAATTGAAATTTCATCCACAGACTCTTAGATTTAGGAAAGATTATTCCTTTATTTATATTTGTTACAAGATAATCTGGGTGTGCAATTATTTCTTAAGCCAAGCAGTTAGAGAAGTTTTGTTTTTCAGAGTGGAATATATACTGTAAAATACTGTTTGTGATAGCACTTGGACTAAGCACACAGTTTTTGTGCACCAGACATTAGTATCATAATACTCTGTCCCTCTGTTGTCCCGGTCCCACGGATTTCTCTTCCCTCAGGTCTTTATTAAATCTGAATTTCTGCCCTTCTCCCTGCTTGATAAAAGATAGCTGCCTGAATGGCAGACCACAGGATTCACCTGCCCAGCTCTGTGACTGCTACTGTTTTCAGTGCAAGCCTTGCCTAATGCATGTGCAAGCTGCACAGGGACCCACACTGCTGGTTTGGTACACCTTAGGCCCAGTTGTCAAATGGCAATAGTTGGAAACATGGGCTGTCATAATGTATTGTGACCTGGAATACACTCTCTTAATGATCTGAAGGGCTGAAAATATCAGGCACATGAGTCTATGTAGAGATTTGTCATTGTCTTGAGAGGTCTGGCTGGCTTTTCAGATGTATTTTGAAGAACAGAGCAAAGCTTTTGCTTTTAGGAGAATAACCTTTCCCCTTGCAGTGGGGAGTAAAGGATTTCACATATTGGAAGTTGAAAGGACATATGGATTTCTTGCATTCCAACAGCTAAAGGGAGGCTGTGAATCACTGTGGGGCATCACCAAGTTTTTCTTGATATGGAAACTCCACCTGAGGTCCCTTGTTCACAAAGATCAGTTTTATTTGCACAGCATCAAAATTGAGTTAGCCCACTGCAGTGAGACAAGAGCAGACTGTAATACAAGGGTTTTTTCCTCTACAAATCTTAGAAATAGCATTGGCTGTGATAATAGAGACTGCCAGTGTTTAGAAGTATTTCAGATCTGTGTTCACTGCATTGCCCAGGGTTTTCATTTTCCCGTAATTATTACCCATACAATACTTGGCAGCCAGACTTCTCATTTATGTGTTTATTCTCTGTATTTTAAAGGTTTTGGGTTTTTTTCTAACGAATATTTTCTTTTAAAATGCCAAAAAACCCTATCCAGTAGTGCTTAAAATAGATTTAAAGAAACAATAGGCAAGGTAAATCTGTCCTGGAGGTGGTATGAGATGCAAATTGGAGATCTTTCCTTTTTTTTATTTTTTTCTTTTTTGGCGATTTCCTTTTTTTTTATTTTTTTCTTTTTTGGCGCTAGTGGGAGGAGTGAAGTTTTCAAATGTTGTCTTGCCTGATCTAGATGCTGGGTTTCTGCTAACAAGGAAGTCAGGCATCTGGAAAATGAAGGTTAAAAGAAGTGAAACAACAACCCAAACCAAAAAGGGTAAAAATTCTGCTGTAAAGTTTAGAATGATCTAGTGATTCCTATGTGGTAGTTGATACCTTAGGTGGAAATCTGAGTCAATATGACAGGACAAGGGGCAAATTAATTTTCTCAAGCATCAGATATTAATTCTCAAATTTGTTTAAGGTTGTGCAATCAAAGCCTTATCCTTGTTTTCCTGACTACTCACATAGTGAGTTACTGAATGTCAAAGGTTAGTGAACATCTCTTACTGAGAAAAATAAATAGCGAGCCATGCAATAGATGTAAATACAGCAACCTCTTGAAAACAATCAGCAGAGCCAGTGATTGTAGAGAAACATGATTAGCAGATATTAGTATGTAAAATCCCTGTCTCACAACTCAGGTACATAAATGTTTCTCATTATGCAAAATCTCAGTGTCAAGTGAAAATAAGATAAGTTCAAAAAAACTAGTTGGCTGTCTTTAGGTTCACTTACTCCATCTGTAATTCAGTGCCACTTAGGTCTTACTGAGAGGGGTGTGGAATATTGCAAACCTCATCGAATTGGGGATTGTGCAATTGAATTTACCAAGCCAGTTGGTCATATAGCCATCACAAAGACTTAAGAGGAACTGGTATCTCCTGTTGTGCTTATGTTTTGCCCATTAAATTCTCTTCTGTGTGAAAACCAAGTGTTAACACCGTAGTGTTAGTGGAAACAGGCATAATTCCTGGTATGAATCAAACAGAGAATTATTTATGTGGGTTATTCTTTCATGTTTAGCATTACCCCTAATCGAGGAGCAGCTCTTTGACTATAGTCTGTTCAAGTCTAGTCTCCTGTATGTTTTCATTTGTGGTGTTAGTATTCATGGCAGATTTGAGATGTTCTGATGACAGATGGGTTTACAAGAATAAAGTGGATTCTTGCCTAGTTGCACAGACAGAGCTGCTTCAGGGTTACACTCAAAATGAATACTTGCCTTTGATCTGCATACATGACATCTGTTGATGTTAGTGTATGTCTGATGTGAAGACTGAGGGTAGATGTATCAACATGCCAGATGTTCATAACTGGCCTGTGCAGATAATTGACTTTTTAGAATATAGAAAATGAACTGAATAATAAAATAAAATTTACAAATAAAAAACCAAGCAGTTGAGGTTATGCCAAGTATAAAGTTTTTCCCATTTCTGTAAAAGACCCTTTTCACTCAATTCAAACTAAAACATAGAGCTCCATTTTCAGCAGCTGCTTGAAAAACAAAGGAAGGAAATTCCTGTGTTCACAAAATCTTGAAGTTTGTTGCTTTATTTTATCACCTATGAGATGGAAACTTGCATTTGTTTCCCCTATTTCCTGAGGGGTTATTTAATTCTGAATGTCACATCAGTCACTTTAACCACAAAACTGAAAACTAGTCTGGAGCTGGGGAGTCTTCATAATCCCCTTTGTTTAATTTTTATATAAATAATTAAAATTTGATTGGAGCAGAAAGAGAATGAAGGATTTTGCTTGGCAGGTGAGCATCCTTATGGGTGATGCCGAGAGCCAGACTCATGTACTTGGGCTCTCTTTCTATTGATATTTAGGTATTTTACCTGTGGTGGAATACCATCATCTAGAGTTGCTGAGAGAGCCTCACCATTAGATGGCCTACAGTATGAAGTGTAGATATTGGTGGATGAATAGCCACTTGAGCAGAGGTAGGAATGGAACTCAACCTGACAACGAAGTGCCAGAAGTAAAGAGCTATTGGGCAAACTGAAGACACCCACCATCAGCAGTTTTACAAGTCAGAGTTTCCTCTTCCATTCCCACAGAGTGCTGCTGAAATGATGTGGGTCACATTCACTTGGTGTTGGGGAGGTACATTTTGAATGCATTCTTCAGAGTAGCTGCTGTTTGAGTCAAGGCCAACTATCTCACGTTCATCACTCTTCTGAGCAAACGTATGTTGCTATAGCAATGTATTAGTGCTTTTAGCAGCAAAAAGGATGTTAACTGCTTTTTAATAACAGAACAGGTTGAGCCAGCAGGCACTAGGAACTGTTAAGAGGATGTACAAGTTACTGTTGAACTATCTGTTTTGGTAGTTAGAGAGGAGTTAATGCAGAGGTCTTCCCAATATGCAACATGTGAAGTTTTAAGACCAGTAGAGATGCTGTGTGAACATCCAGTTTGACCTGCTATGTAGGTCATAGCTCCTACAGTGCTTGTTCTGGTCTGCCCTTTATCAGGCTTGATTGCTTGTTGTGAACTGTGTTGGTTCATTTTCTAAACATGTTGATTGTGTCTGTCATAACTGTGCAATTTAAAAGTTGTGGTGTTTTGGAGGTTTAAGAGGAAAACGTACTGGTCAGAGGAGAAAGAAATAATTCCTTCTGATTTTTACCCAGCACTGTACTTCATTTGTTGGTAGAGATGTTGTTTTATAATTGTTCTGCTATATTCTTCCATCTTAGTGGAGTATATTAAGGGAGAAATTAAATGAATTACATATCTACTGAGGGCCTTTTATAATTGTTCTGCTATATTCTTCCATCTTAGTGAAGTATATTAAGGGAGAAAATAAATGAATTACATATCTACTGAGGGCTTCTGTTTTTGTTCAAAGGGATGCTTTATTATGACTTTTTTTTTTATATTAAGAAGAGAGAAGTATATCTGATCCCCCAGGTCATACATGAGCATTTATGTCCTGGTGATCTTTAAGTGATGGGTCGTTCTGCTATATTCTTCCATCTTAGTGAAGTATATTAAGGGAGAAAATAAATGAATTACATATCTACTGAGGGCTTCTGTTTTTGTTCAAAGGGATGCTTTATTATGACTTTTTTTTTTATATTAAGAAGAGAGAAGTATATCTGATCCCCCAGGTCATACATGAGCATTTATGTCCTGGTGATCTTTAAGTGATGGGTCTGCTTGTTACAGCTTGCTGTGTCTGTTAGACAAACCAGTTGGTGTAGTTTGGAATTAGTCTGTGCCATCTGAGGATTTGACTTAATTTCTGAATATACCAGTATAAGAGCAGCCAGTTATAGCATATCCTGTAACATAACAGATGAGATGAGATGAGATCTGCCTTAGGCCAGGTGAGCTGACAGTGTTTTGACCAAATAGAAAGTGTCAGTTTTGCTATAAAAAACCCAAATGTGTTCGTAAAACACGAGTGATGCGAGAATTACTAGACCAGTTGCAGTTAGCATAAAAAGTAATTTTTAATAAACATGAATCTCCTAACAGATCCCATGTGGGTTTTTCAGCTGTGCTGACCATCTACCTTTTTTGCTGGGTTGAAAGTGTGGTGTAGCTAAAGCAGGAGTGAGTGTGCACACTCATGTCCTTTTTCCATCTGTCAGCAGGTGGGCTGCAGAATGTGCAGTGATCTAGGGCAGCAGAGACCCCATAATTTGTTATGAGTTGGGCATGAGTTAAGAGCAGGGGGTGAAGATTTCTTATTGGGAAAGAGAGGTAAGTTCTTGGAACAGTGAGGCTGTTCCATGCCCTACCATTTAATTAGCTGTACAGTCTCCCACTACTATGACAGGGTCCTGGCTGTCCCACTCTGTGAAGTCTTGAATTGGATTTCTCAAGGGGTTTAGGTGTCACTTAGGTAGGAGAGTTTGTAGAAAGGGTGCATGTGCAAGAAAAGCCTCCTGTAGTGCTGTTCAGGCTGGTTACACTCTGAGCCACAAGTGTCTTTGCTGGCTGTGCTTTAGGAACGAAAGGGATTTACTGTCTAAATTTGATTTCTCAGCTGGGGGCTGAGGTCTTTCCTCTGAAATATTAGAGTAATGAAGTGGCTGTTCAACATCCTCATGATGAGGATTAAGAGATTATCATTTGAGAGGTACTGTCTTTGAAGAGGACAGCCCTTCGTGCTTTTGTGAAGGGAAACAAATGTTCCCTCCTTCACTGCAGCAAGAGAGAGCAACCAAATAGCCAACATTTTTAAGGTAGTGGATGGTTTCAAACTTAGAGCTGGTGTATTGTACAGTCTTGTCAGTAAGCAGGAAGTCATGTGGTGCAAACAGCTGTCTCCATGCAGAAGGCTGTAGTTCTTTTATTAAATGCACTGCTCCGTGCCCTACCAGCAGACAGTGAGACATTTTGGCCAATCAGTCCTCTACGAAACAAGACAAAGCAGTGAAGGATACACTCCATAAACAGTTACTAAACCATTGCTGTTCTACTTCTATTATCATTTGCTCAGTAAAAATTATTTCCCCTAGTTGTGTGTCCATGCTGGTGTGTCACCCCAGGTTGGTATTCCTGCATGATAAGGAGGGTACACACATCTGGTGGCTGAGAGTGATGTTTGAATATTCTCATCACCTCAGCTATTCAGGCTCAAAGTGGAATTCGATTTCTGCTTTTGCTTGGGCTCCTAGCACTTGTGCTAAATGTCTTTGAGGCTTCTCTGCTTTAGATACAGCATTCTGGTGGATGTTTCATAAGGGTGAGAGCTTGAATGTTCTCAGTGTTTCAGTTTTGAACTGGATCTGATTTTTGAAGCTTGTATCCATATAAAGCTTTTTTCCTTTCTCTTGTGTATATGTCCATTTCTATATATGCATGCACCTATATATAGCACACACACATAAAGGAAAACTAGATGAAACTGAATTTAGTAAAGACATTTTAGTTATTTTAGGGAATTCCTTTATAATAGCTTTGTTCCCATGTTTGAAAGCTGTAACTGGTACATTACAATTCATGCTTTTATTATAAAGAAAATGCTGCTGCTTTGGCCACATTAAGTGATGTTTTTCTTAAGACAAGTTATGTAAGGTACAAAGATGAGCTGTCTTGGTTCATTTTAAGATGAAAAGCAAACTACGTCAGTGATTTAAATTACCCGACAGATTATCTCACCCATCTCAAAGCCAGGCCAAGATGGCTCCCTTCTTAAAACATATTTTATAGTGCTATATCCAGCTTGAAAGAGCTGAAGTGTTGCATATTCTGCTCTACTGTTTATTTTCCACCTGAACTACTAACTTTCCGATGTGAGTTTTTTTGGAGGCTGTTGCTTTCAAGGGACTTTAGGTCAGGCTCCCTAAGACTCATGAGTTGGACACATAAGTGTGTGGAAGTGATATCTCTCACACCTGAGTAACTCCACTGATATAAAGCTCTGATCATTACAAAGGTGCAAGGATTTAGGATTTCAGAGAAACCCTGACATTGATGTGAGCAATCCTACCATTAAGTCTGTGTTTGTGTGCTTCACAGCATCAACACCCTGAGGCACAGAGTACTTTTCTTTTACAGATATCTGCAGACTGAAGATATATTTGCTGCCCCTCAGCTGGATTCGTAATAAGGACATGAAATGAAACTGAATACCTCTCCTTTTGGTATCCCTGTGGACACTTTCTCACAAATGTGTTCATGTAGCAGTTCTGCTTCAGAATCATCCTGAATGGTTTGTTCTTTTCTAATCAACTTTAAGTTCTTGTTTTGTTGTTTTGTTTTTTTGTTTTGTTTTTTTTTAGTTGAGTATTCTCCTTGCTACATTTCCTTCACGTGGAAACTTTGTAATTTCTTGCAAAGAGGGGTCAGGCTTGCTGGGGCATCTTCCCTGTAAAATGCAGGATGCACAGCTTCAATTAATGAAGGCAATTTGTCCTATTCAAAAATATCCTAGCAAGCAAAATTATGCAGAGGGCACAGTTGATCACTGGAACAATATTTTTCTTACAGTGCATCATTATGATGTTAAGGTGATGATCAAAACATCTGTTGTGTGAGGTACAAAAGCAGAAAGCAGCTATTTTCCATTCATCTTGCAAATTTTCTTTGTGCCACTGTTTGAAGATAGGCCTTGAGGATTATTTTGGAGGCATTTGTGCATCAGTGAAGGGCCAAATGGGGAAATGAGCTGTGATGGCAAATTCAGCCAGCCAAGGTCACTTGGAAACCAGGATCTACTGAAACAATTTAGATCAATTGACTGGCTGCTGTCATTCTTTCCTTGGAAGGCTCATTAACCTCCAGTAATCACCAGAATTTCTACAAAAGAAAGTGAGTGAGAAATTAATTGTGATCTCTTACTGAGAAATCCTGCAATCTCCTTTGTGAAATTCTGGCTTCTAGGGTTTACTCCCAAGTACAATTAATCTTTGTTATTTCACTGTTCAGAGCTGCAATGTGTTTTGGCCTTGGCACGGATATTTTCTAGAGGTACTAAATTCAACTTTTACAAGGGCATATCTAAATGTGATGAGTCTTGTCCCAGATCAGGATTGATCATTCCAGTCTCAGCAACTGAGATCTTACTTTACATATATTTTAAATCTGGACTCAGGTTTTGTTTCCCAAACTTTTTGGGCAGAGTTCTGATGTGTTTCTGCAGAATCTCACGACTGATAAAGTAATGTCATTCAAAAAAATTGCATTACTCTCTTAAACTTGTTTATTTTATTGCCAGTAATCTTGGTATTTCTCTTTCAAGTTGTATGGTTCTTAGGATACTAAGTGCTCCTGTAGCTGTTTGTCAATTCCACCCTTCCTTCATTGAGTGGAAGGAAGAATTAGAGAATGGAGTCCAAATGGGAAAAGCTTTGCCTCATTGCTTCCTTTGAGCATCCAAAAGGTGCTACATGGCCTCAGATGTTAGCAAGATCCTTTATAATTTTTTGTATTCTGCATTCATGCTGGGGAGAATCTCCCCTGCTGAAACAAAAGCACTACAAATCAACCTCACATCCTCTTTCATGCTTGTCCTTGCCATGTGGCATACCCAAAAATAATCACTAATTAATCTGTAGTTGCCATGGTTTGTCTCACTGTCAGACAGTACTTCACTGTCCCTTTGTGTTTGCCACAGGCTTGTTGGGACTACAGCTTCTGTTCTATGTTTGCACACTGTGTTGGGACACATGTCCTGATTTAATGGTAGGCTTGCACTAGGCCAGCTGGTGCTCTGAGATGCATGCAGCAGGAGCAGCATGAGGCTGGGCTGGCTCAGGCTACTAATTGTTCTCAGCTCCATCCTCTAATGAAGTGCTGAAACCTCTGCAAAATTACTGCTTGCTACCATCTACTCCAGAGCTGAGTCAGTCTCAGAGCTGCCTCTTGGCTTTTTTGGTGTTAAAGTTCTCAGTCACTTAAAGCCCGTGATGTGTGGCTCATAAGATCAGTCTTGCGCTGCAGCCATACCAGCAATCCATGGTACATGAGTAATTGAATTAAATTGGCCTGTGTGAAGGTAAACCTCAGGTGCTGTGCAGAACCAGGGCCTTAGAGCAAATTTTAGCAAAAACTACTTAAACTTGCTGAACTTGCAAACTAAAAAGGTTAAACCTGATTAGTTGAAGCAGACCGTCTGGAATTGAGTTACCCATATCCAAGCTCAAATAATAAATTGTGGTGCTCTGCTGCCTTAAACATGGAGGCTTCTAAGCTCAGTACTGTAGCATGCCTTTGACATTACCTTGATTTCTGCTTGTGTCCTTGTTCAGAACTGCCTCACACAGAACCTCAAAGCACTTCTATATTTTTAAATATAAAGAGTCCATGCTTGTGTCCTTGTTCAGAACTGCCTCATACAGAACCTCAAAGCACTTCTGTATTTTTAAATTTAAAGAGTCCACACATCTGTCTTCCAAAGACCTTTGAAGGGGCCTAATTATGGGTGGGATCAGGCTCTTGACTTTCCTACTGTTTGTGTTTTTAAATCCAGTCACCTGTTTATTCAGACAAATGGGACTAGACCATCAGACTAGAAATAGGTTTGGGTAAGAAAACTTTCTTGGACAACAGAAATCCCTCTTAACGTATGGGAGCTACTGTGCACCCCAGGTTCATGACATTGGAGGAAATAAGAGGCAAAACCAAGCCTGATTCCTACTTGAGGTCAGAGGGAGGAATCTAGGGCTCTGTTCCTATGTGTTCCTGGGATAGAAGATGAAACCAAAAAGAATAGTTTCTAAGTGCTTGAGGTCTAGACCTCAAACTTATTTGTTTAGTTTAAGCAACATTCTAGTTAAAACTCTTTGTACTGTTCTGGTGTAACAAGATACATTTGATGTCTTCACCCTTCAATTCCTTTGTCCTTCATCCTTTAATATTGATTCTAGTTAAAACTCTTTGTACTGTTCCGGTGTAACAAGATATATTTGATGTCTTCACCCTTCAATTTCTTTGTCCTTCATCCTTTAATATTAATGTTGTGCTCAATGATGGGGTTTGTAGTTTGACTGCAGCTGTGTCAGTTCTTTGCAGTCTTCACTCTTCTTCACAGAAAAAAGGTGGTTTTAGAAAGCTGCTAGTGTGTTGGTGTTTGCATTTCTTTTGTTGAATCATAGTAAGGTTAAACCCCATTAAATGAAGAAATAAATTTTAAAAGAAAAATGGTTTCCTCTAAAAAGGTTGGCTAAACTGCTGAATTTAGTTTTAAGTTATTTTTTGGTCATCTGTATAAGTTAAACTTTGTCACTACTCTTCATATGGGGCTTAGAATATCAGACTTGGTTGCTGAAGCTGCTGTCCACAGAGCTAAACCACGGAAAATGGCTGGATGCAGAGCAGTAGCAATGGCATGGCAAGAGGTTACTTTTTTAAAAAGCACTTGAGTGATCTACCTCAGCGTTCTGAATGTATTTATGGAGGCTGTCATTCACACAAGCATTTAATGTCAAGAAAAGATCCCATTGTCTGAATGCTGACTGGTGCTTATCATCATGGTAAGCCAGTGAATTCAGTTTTACTTGGGTTCACAGACAACAGTGTGTAAATCTGCCCCAGGGCCACTGTGCTAGTAGCTGGAAGTTTCAACTCCTGCAGAAAGGAATTAAAAATTAATAAAATCTGTTGAGAAACAACTAGGTACAGTAAATTGTGCAAGCTAGTGTGCTGCCACTTACAACAGAGAGAATGCTATGGGGATAATGTTTGTAGTTTTCTCCTGGAAAATATATCCAGTGAAATTACCTAAATGGGAAAAGAAGAAAGCTGAATGGTGGAGACACTGCAGAAAAAAACAGTATCTGCTTTTCTTAATTTAATACTGAAGCAATATACTTACTTTTTCAGGGTGGTCTCTAAAATATAAGGCTGTTTGTTTCAGGTTATTGTTCCAGTGTCACACAACAAGCAATATTTTATCACTTTCATTTAAAATGTGAGGCTAGTGTCCCTGTGGTATAAGAGATTTGTCCCTGTAGCTTGTGATCCTGTAGTGGCTGTCTCTTTGGGATTTTTCTCCCTAAACATTCTCGTTTTAGTGAACTTTGGAACTTCCAGATCCCTTGCCCCCCAGGAAGCAGTCAGGCCCCTACTGCTCTAACAGTCCTTAAAGGAGGTTAAATGATGCCATCACTTGTACAGTCAGTACAAAGATGAACATCTCCAACTCTCTACTTCTACAACTCATTCCTCTGAGAGTAAGAGACATTGATGTGCAACATCTTTAGAAATCGAGTGATTGACAATTAACAGATCATCACAGTTCAAATAGTACGTTTTTTCCTTGTGGGACCTTAACCAGTCTTTCAATGTTGGGATGAAAGGCTTTGCACAGATACTCCTACTTTCTTCTCAGTATGAAGTATGAATTTCAGAGATGAGAAGAGGGCAGAGGCAGTAAATTTTGCCACTCTGTCCTCCATAGATAATGAACTGCAGTACAGCGGTTTTCTCTCATGTCCAAGCTATATCTTCTGAGTTGGAGATCCAAAGGATGTAGTCTAAGTTGGTGAGGAGGTAGGAGAGGGGGAAGTGTGCCTGCTGTTACAGTGTCTGCTCCTTGGATCCTTTGAAGTTCCTTTGGAAATAACTTCTTTAATGAAGAAAAAAGAAAGGGGTATGATTACAGAAAGGTGCAGAGCATGTTTCATCTATTTGTAGATGAAACATGCTCTCCTTAGAGCTGAGAAGAGGTCTGGGCAAATGCTGCTACAGCGTGAGGCTTAGGTTCTAGTCACCTTTTGTCACCAGCTAACTGATCTGGCCATGGGATGCAGAGCATGTGATCTTCTCTGGGATGGTGGGAGATAGCACAGGGGTCTCTGTTCCAAGTCTGTCAGGAGCTGCTGCGTTTCTTAGGCATGCTTGTCAGAGATCACACTGGAGTTAAGGTTCTTAGAGCACGTGCATAGCTTGGGTGGTATCAAACTACGTGCATAGGGGGAAAGAAAAACAACAGGCATGGCTAAGTAGGAGAAAAATGCTCCATTCTTTCATATCACTTGCAAAATAATTGGCTGGATCTCAACATGACTTGCTTTCAAATCCAAATTTAAAATCAAACCTGGGTTTGCCTTTTTCTACTGCTATTTCTGCTGCCTTCATGATTTCTAGGAGGCACTTAAAAAAGGCTCACATTAGGGTTCTCGTATTACTTTTTTGCCCCCTGTTATGACAATTCCTCAGAATAATGACATATCTGTGATGTTCAGAGCAAGTTCTTTGAGGAGGTTTGCACAAAAATATTTTATCATTGTGAAAGGTGAGTTTGGTGTCTAGAATAATATAATCAGGGAAGTTCTCTCCAGTTCAGAGACTGAATTAAATTTTGTCTAGCCTTTGGCTGTCTTCTTTTAGATCCATCCTTTAGGGCTCAATTACCAATTAAACAATTCCCTTATTCCCACTCTCTGGGTGAGGAGAGCAATCTGCACCAGGTATTGACATTTCTTTAGCGTGAAAAAGTTGTGTGGGCAAAATCACTCTTTGGATTGATGGGTGCTGTGAGTAGAAAAGAAAAAAACTGAACCCAAGCCACTGTGGTGCATTTTGACATGAAGCCAATAGAAATTGAGCAGTGTCATAAGGCACACACTGTTTCTTTAGGCCCTAAGTTGTTGATTTGCTTGTTTTATTTTTGAAGGCTTTAAATCAACCCTGAAGACATGTAGCCTCTTGCCTTTGCATGACCCATAAAGCTGAATCTTGGCTGCATGCCTTAAGCAGGAGCAAAGCTAAAGGTGCTTGATGATACACACTAACTTCAGGCTTCAGTGATTCTGTAAGGATGCCAGATTAATAACTTTACCAGGGGTGGTAAAGTTATTAATCAATGCTCAGATCTCCTATATTTACTGTGAGATATGGAGGAGTGTTTCTTCAGTAGTTTCCTGTGGTGGGTCCTTAACCAGCCCTCATTGTTGGCTTAGTTAGCTTGCAAGGTGTCCAGTTTCTGTCTTCCTCCAATGCCATTGTAGTAGCAACAAAGTGGAGGGTGTAATGAAAGCAAGTCAAAAGGTTTTATCACACCTTGGTCTTTTTGAAATTGTGGGTCCTGTTGCTTTGGAGTTGCTTTGCAGAACTTTGAGATATTGACAAAACCGGCAACTTGTGTTTTCACTTTTGGGCTGCTCTTCCTTTCCATGGAGACATGCAAATTGCTACCTTGTGTTTTAAAGGAGAGAAGGATAGCAATGAAGCTAATCTAAGTGCTTTATGTATGTGAGAAAGTAATTTTGTGCTGTTGACAAGTTGTAATTTTAAGAAAAACGAAAGCTCAGTATTTGTAACAACTGACGTTTAAATTGGTAGTAGCCTAATTTATCTAATTGGCTTTAAACACGTAGTGAACTTGGGCCAAATTAATTTCTACAGCTTTATTAAACTCAGAGTAGTTATAAGGAGGCACCCTTGCCTTATTTCTTTTTGACCTTTGTATTTTTATTTTTAACCTGTGGTGTTGTTTGTAAAGGAGTAATATATTCAGTTTGTGTTTTTCTGTGGACAAAGGAAGTTTTTGGGAACTTTGTAGCCTCTATATCAGGAAACAGACATGGAAATCCTAGTTTCATTTTACATGGCACAATTGCTTGCTTTCCTTTCACAAACAGTGGCCATCATAGGTAGACTGGTCTAGTGGAAGCCAGCTTAAGAGGTGAGCATTTAAGCCAGGAACTTTGACAAGAGCTGCCAACCCCAAGTGCATTCTCCAGGTCTGCTTGAGAAGCAGAAAACAGTCTGACACCTAAACCAGAAAAACAAAAACACTAATGAAAATTCAACATGAAATTAAATAAAACTAGCCCCAGATCAATACCATGCACAAAGAGAGGAGGTTTCTTGTAGAAGTCAAGTGCCTTTGGTGTGTAACAAGAGAGAGAATGGCCAGCCAGCTGCTGCTGCTCAGAAGGCTACCTTCAGTCCTGAAGGGTCTCTAGAAAGCCTTTTCTGTGTGCCCCTTTTCCACAAGCTTTGTGCTTGATTCATAAAAAAGCTAGTAGATGGGATACATTATTTATAGGGCTTCTCTGTAGCCCTATGACTCTTAAGTAGACAGAATGGAGACAGTTCATTACAGGGCATGCTGGTTCTGGCTGTGCAGTGTGAAACATTTCTACCTGATCTGTAGTAACTTGGACAGTAGGCCGAAGACTGTGATGTGCAATGTCTTTTGTAAGATTCATGTAATATCAAGAAGAAACATCCATTAAGATTATATCTAAAAATAACCTATTTCCCCAGTCCCAGGTGAATGACTGGTGGCTGTCAAGGCACTCCTAAGTGATGTTTCAAGGAGAGTCTTGAAACTTAGTGGTTCTTGCCAAGATTAAATTAGGAAATTTCTGTATCTGTGTTAGGTTCTACCAGCAGTAAGTCAGTTTCCAGAGTATCTTAATTACCTGTTGTTCATAATGTTAGGTTCTACCAGCAGTAAGTCAGTTTTCAGAGCATCTTAATTACCTGTTGTTCATAATAGTGCAGAACATGTAAGAATCTGTCATGGTTTCAGTTAGCCAGTTGTGAAATAGAGTGGATTCTCACAGGGAATATCAGGAGCTAGAATCCACTTTGTTTACTGGCACAGCAAGAGAAAACAGGGGTGAGATGTGAAGCAATAACTGTGTGATGGCATAATTAAATCTGTATGTCAGTGGTGATTGACTGCTAAGTGATCAGAGGAGATTTTGGGATAATAATGGGGAAACAACCATTTTTCATCATTGTTGGCTTACAGCACTTATGAATGAAAGACCTTTTCAAAAGAAGAGGAGTAAATGTCTTGAAAACAATAAATCTCTTGAAAACACTTTGTGGTTTCTTTGATTCCAAATATAGAATTACCTAGAGGATAACAAAAATTTCCATGACTCATGATTCCAAATATAGAATTACCTAGAGGAAAACAAAAATTTCCATGACTTACATGACCAGATGATTTTTTTTCAATGAGAATTGTGGTTTTATGCCATAATTTATTGCATAATCTTTTGAATGTGTGTTTCAATGAGAATTGTGGTTTTATGCCACACTTTATTGCATAATCTTTTGAATGTGTTTTGGATTTTGACAGGCTTTCTGTTACTATCTTCAGAGGTCAGAGCTCTCATAAAGCAGAGGGTAGAAATATTTCAGAAGATACAAAAGATAGCCTTAGTAAAGCAAGTGGATCGATGCTTAGAGGCAAGGGGTCTGTTTCTGAGTGCCTGCAGAACGTCAGGTTAACATAGTGTGCAATGGGACACAGTACTTCATTGTTTACAAAGTAAGGATAATTGATACTGTGTTTTTTAACTGCTGCTACAGTGAGGTTTTGATCCTATCCATTGCTTCTCATAGTGCTACAGTGTTCTGCTTTTGAATTAAGAAGCCGGTGATCATCAGTCTGATAAATCTGATGGGAAGCTTTTCCACTTTCCTCCAGACACTCTTCATTCTTACACCTGGTTCATATATGGACACATTTCTTAAAATACAACTACTTGTGGGGAAAATGCAGAAATTGCAAAATGAGGAAGTTGAGATGCTTTTTGCCAAAAGGGCTCTTTTTGATCTCTGTATACCAAATGAATCTCTTAAAATTTCACTGCTTATAGCTATTCATAATAAATAAATGAATAATTAAAACTGTTACTAGGAAAAATCACGGAGTTTTAGCTTTTGGAAAATGTGGTCTTCATTTTCTGCTAGAATGGAACATATATAAATGTGAAGCATCTGATTAAGGAATTTTATTGCATCACTGCTAACCTGATGTAATTTCTTTGATTTCAAATCTACAGGTGAATGTAAAATTGGTGTGACAAAGTGGATAAACTGGCCAGTAGTTTACTTCAGTAAAAGTGAATGCTTTTATAGTGTGTTTACTGCAGAAGAAAGAACTGTAGGAACAGCATGTGTGATCTCTGTAATTATTTTATTGACACTTTCCATTTTAGGAATGTTTTGGAGACTTTGGAATTGGTTAGGGGAAAGGCATTTCTATGAGTAACAAATATCTTAAGGTTTCCTGCATGTCCATTCAGTCTCTTCTGGATGTGCTCACATTCTTCATTTGCTGTGAGCTGGAGAGGAGACAACCAAGGCAGCTCTGTGTGAGCCTGTGTGTGGCCCTGCATGCTGCCATGTAGCCTGTGAGCTAAGGCACAAATCTCTCTCTCTGCAAGCTCCACACTTGCATCTTGGTATGTTCTATCTCTGATTCTTTATTGCTGATCCCAAGTGCCTAAAAATGAGTCAAGAACCAGAAGCCAGTAAATTGTTTCATGAAAAAATGAAGTCTGTGGAAAGGTAAACCTTTATCTTGTGACTTCTAGGCCTTAAGGGTTGACCTTTGCCTGATACTCTGAAAAATAAAAGCTAGAAACTCACAATATAGAAAGGGAAGATTTTTACTTGTTCATACAGCTTCAGGGTTGGTTTTTATTAAGAATACCAAATATCGTAAGAGCTGCAATTAAATCTTTGTTACTAGCTCTATTTATCCCCACACTCCAAAACCCCTTGAACATTCTGAAATGAAGGAACAGCAGGGTTTCTTCTAAATACCTACAATACTCTTGCCTACAATTCAGATATTTTCCTTTGTTGCCTCTGAATAAGGCCTAAAGAGCCTATTTCCACAAGGCTGAAAAACACCATGTTGGCTGGAGAAATTGATAGATGTGATCTATCAGTCAAGGCAAGGTGAAATGCTCAGATGTATCCGGCAATGGAAAAATGCATCCTTTCAGTTCATTGGGTGAACAGTGCATGACCTTTTAAGTTACCAAATATACAGTCTCACTTTAATGAGCCTGTCTCATGTTATGCAGCACTTTTAAATTAAAAAAATCAATCTGTAGAGATATTTTGTGTGTACGTTATGCTGAAAAATAAGGATAAATACATATATAATGTGTACACATGTTTTTATTTAAATCAGGGGTCATGCAACATGGTAATATAAACTGCTGGATTCTGTTACCTTAAAAAGGCCAAAATGCAGAATGATTCTTCCAGCACAGATTTTCCCAAATCCCCACAAACTCTAACAAGTAATATTAATTGTATTTTTAAATATCAGCTTGATTACAAACACACATATAGTTGCTTTGATTATCTTTTATAGTTTTATTCCTACAGTTAAGAATATGCTATAATTTTCTGAATTGAAATTGCTACATCTTTGGCTTTGGTAAGGTAATTTCCACCTCTGTTAATTGAGTATAAAGGGTGTCAGCACATTTCTAAGTATCTTCTGATCATGGTGAACAGTAATGAAGAGCAGTGAAACAGGCAGGGGAAATTCTAGATTCTATTTTGCAGCTTGTATGCAGAATCAGTAGCTCTGTTTCATGAGAGGTTCTTTTCAAAAACATTTCCTATACATTTCTGTTGTCATGTATAAGACCTGAGTTAGAGTCAAGAACAAAGTTACTTGACTCGAATGAACACCATTCTTTGGATTCTACTTTACAAGATATCCTGAGTATGTTGCTCAGAAAATTATTAACTTTCCAAGCACCATTTTACCAGTCTAAGCATTTGCTTCTGTAAAATGAGTTTTTGAAAAACAAGTCTCATACCTTCCAAAATATAGGATGCTCTTAAGAATCTCTTATAGCTTAAACAATACCTCCTTTCTCTTTTAAACAAAGGTCACACAAAGGGTAAATGAGTGTGGCAAGTGTATGGAAAAATCAGACTGTCTCTGTTTGCATAGCTTCTGTTTTCAGGGCACTTCTAAAAAATCAGACTGTCTCTGTTTGCATAGATCCTGTTTTCAGGGCACTTCTGTGCTAATTGTGTGCTTGCTGATGATTTTGAATGATTTCTATATGATCTTGTTAGAAAATGCAATATTCCAGTCATATGGATCTGACATATGTTCAGTCAATGTTTATTAGTTTATTTTGGAAAGGACACAAATTTATCATGAGAATTACCTGGATAAAAATAATTCCATTTTGTTTTTTCATCATCACAATTTGCCTAACCTCCATTTCTTGTTTTCCTTAAGGCAAGTTAGGTCTTTCTTAGATTATCATTCATAGGTCACTTGTGATTCACTGGGCCTGCTTGTTTCACATTTCACTTCAAAACTGAGAAGCCAAATATTGGTTCCTAAGAGGCCTTTTGGATTTTGTGCATGTAGGAATGAAACTCAGATACTCTTGATAGAAAACATCCTACTTAACAGTATTCACATCCTGCTGATTCTTTTTAATGGATGACCCTATGCTTATATGCCACAATATAGGATGCATATTAGTAGAAATTAGATTGCAGGGGGGAAATTAGCTGGGGGATTTGGGGAAGGAAAAACCAGCAGTCAGCTACAAAGTGATAGTTTTATACGGTAAGGTTTTTTTTAGTCATAGAAACAGCAATTGGTCTCTCAGTTTCTTCCTTTTTATGCGGCTAAAGGATATATTACTGTGTTGGTTTTTTTTAACAGCAGTCTTCAAGTTAAATCTGATCACTGGAATTCGGCTAGGGAATTACTTTGGGATCTAAATCAGTGTGTGCAAATTATGCATGCATGAGCACAAGAAATAATTCTGTGTTCATAACAGCCAATTGTACACTCAGATGAATGTTTGCATACGTAGTCACCCATTTGGAATTAGGCCCAAGCTAAATTAGAATTAATACCATGGGTTAGTTCCAGGATTTCATTCTCAAGTCTATTTATAATGATGTAATACACTTTTAAAATTTCCACCTCTGCAGACTGCATTCTGCAGAGGCTGTTCTGACTACAAACTGGTGTTGCTGCAACAATCAAGCACCATCAGGTAAATAGGCACATTGGAGACAAGGGGCTAGTACATCGGGTAAAACTGTCATTGACACAGATTTAGGGCCTGTATAATGTTAAGAAACAGGCTAGGCTGTGTAAGAGGCTATAGATAAGACTGCCCCGAGCACCTCTTCTTTTTCAAGCTCCTCCACTCCACACTGCTTGAGCAATGGCTGTGCAAATGAGGAGATGGGTTATTTCCAGGAGACAGACACTTCAGTTCAAACCCCCAGAGATGACAGCATGCACTTTAAGAGTAATAATAGCTGCCAGCTATTGAGGGCCCCAGGGAATGGGATCTTGACATGCTGCATGACATTCAACAAGCCTGTCTGATGGCTTGTGTCAAGTCAAATGGCTGGGCTTGAAGTGCGGTGCTAGAGGGAGAGGGGGCAAAAACCCTTTTGATTTAAAATGGGTATTGCATCACTTGCATACTTAGTGTCTTCTACAGACTGTCTGGTGAACAAGGATTTAGTCAGTTTTAGATCTCTTGCCCCATCCATCCTTCATGCTCCCTCTCTACACAGCAACTGCTATAGGAGCTAGGCTTGTAAGAAAGCCCAGCGTAGTGCTGTCTGCCATCCCCTATTCCCATTAATGTTTTTCATCTCTTAATGGATGCACATTGATCTTGGAGGATTATGTATTATGTCTTCCTAAGTGGTGAGACCAGCTTGAGAAAAATACAGCACACCCAGTGTGGTCTCCTGTCACAGGCCACAGGAACAATCTCCAGAATCCTCTGTCTGGCCCCATTGTTTGTGGTCAGACAATGATGTGGTCTCTAGAGATGGAGTTAGTCTTAGTTTAGGCAAATCTGGTGATTAGGCTCAGACTAACCTAAACAAGACTGGTTTGATTTCATTTTCTATTACTGGAAGATGTTTCCAACCATGCCTTTGAATCCAACCATGTACAGTGTCAGAGTTTTTTAATGTCAGAAGAGGAAAGAATGCTCTTACTGTACCATATAATCATTTTTTATGACAGCTAAGGAGTACCAAAAAATAGAAGAATAAACCCTAACAAGGAAATTTTGTGTAATGAGTTGTGTTAAGAAAGAGGAAGTTAACTCCTTGTTTTAAATCAAGGGAATGAGAATTGTAACTGATTTTTTTTCATGCACTGATTAATATTCTTTAGTGTGAAATTGTTGTCAGATAGAATACTTATTCTTTCATTTTAGCTACTAGCATAGTAAAAAAGGAGTGTACCAGAGGTGTTTTAATCAGATTGTTTCAGTAAGGTGGTTGTTCATCCATTGTCTTCAATTATGAATAAGCCAGACATAAAGTATTGTATGCCTATGACATCCTGAAAAGATATTGCAATAGTAGTATGTTGTTTAAACTATAGACAGTCAAATCTGTGTGATGAGGCAAGTATCAGATGATAGCTTGCTTGTGGCCTATCATTGATTATTTCATTGATTATGTTTTTTGTTCTATTACCATTTTCAAGGTAATAGAACAATACTATAAATAAGTAGGATGTCTAACAGGACTTTTAAACTTGTATTTTTGAAATTATGTTCATGCAGCTGAGGTGGAATGATTTGAGGCATAGGCTGAGGCAAACAGAGAAGGTACTACACAAGAAAATAAGTCTTTCAAGCCTCTGTAAACACCAAGCGTAGAGAACAGGGGCATGAGCAGAGACAAGTTGTGCATGTAAGTGCAAACTAGGCAGAGAACCAATGACAGAAAACACTAATATAATGATACAAGGGAGATTTTTTTAGTATGGTGATCACTGGATGCTGAAAACATGCACACAAAATTACTTTCAAGTTTAAAACTTAATCTTCCTTTAGGTTCCCTTAAGTTCTTAAGGGGTGCTTTTTCATCTGGAACAGTAGTTTAACCTGTCAGTGTTGCTGTTTCAGAGCTGGTAAGAATTTCTTACTGGTTACAAAATTTTCCTGTCTGAAAAGATACATTTTATTTCTTCCTGCTTTGCATAAGGTCATATATTGAAGACTGTCTGAGATGCTTCAAGAGAAGATGGAACATTGCTGATCTAACCCTGTTGGGATGGGAATTATTTAAGCTGTCCATATTTAAAAGCATGTTTTATCTTGTTCTTTCCATTTAGAAGGTAGTGCATAGCAAGTAGTGGTAAGTTAGCAGTCTAGGTAGGACTTACTGGGCTGTATTACTCACGGGCAGGTTTCTATGAAGATAATATGATGTGTCCTCAAGTCTGTCCACTTGATAAATAGCACTTGCCTTCATCAGTGGCCTTTTATAATGTCTGGTGTCATCTTTCATCTGCCTGATTCATTAGCCTATTTATCACTTTTACTGAGTATAAAAAAATCTTCCTTATAGCCACCTTGAAATGCTGTGAAAATGGACTGCTGGATAACTCATTAGTAATCATAATGGCTTTACATTTCATGTGTGTAGAAAATTTCAGCTTGTAGATACTTAGCTTGTTTAGAACTTCACATATGGTACTGGCAATCTACTTTTTGGGTTCCCAAGAACATTCCTGTTGAGACTTGGTGCTGGTGATCCCTGGGAGGTTTTATGCAAAGTGAACTGGAGCTAACAAGTTAGCAGAAATAACGCTTCTGCTCTGGGATTTTTTTTTCAAAGAGAGAAAAAACTCACATTTTTGTTATTTTCCTTTATCTATCTTCCTTTAACAACTTGGTCTTTGAATGTTGCTTTGAAAAGGTGAGTGGTGCAATATATGACTCACTGAGATGCTGCTGTTGTTATCCTTTGCCTGTGTGTTTATGGGAAAGCAAATAAAAGTCTAGTGCATCACAGCCTGACCCAGAGATGCAAAATTCATTTATACAGTGAATCCACCTCAAGCATCTCTTTACCATAACTTCCATGTTTAGTAAACTATCCAAATTCAGCATTTAATAAGGTAATGCATGCATGACTTTGACATAGATAGTTCCAGTTTGTTGTTTTAAAGCATCTGCAGTGAAAAGAGGATTAAAGTGGGGTGCAGGGTAATAAGGATGCTGAGTCTCATCTGGGGCCTTTATAGCTGTTAGGATGGCTAGTGTCCTGGTGGTGCAACCTTGAGATTTCCGGTGGTGATTTAGAAACAGGAGTAAAAGGGTCTGGTATTTATCATTGACAGTAGAAGCTTGTTATTGCTGTGTGTGCTGCTTGCTATCTACACACACACACACACATGCGCACACACACAGAGACACACACACTTTTTGGTGTCAAATAAATATAAGCTGTAGTTGGCAAATACTGATCATTGCACTGAACAGCTGGGGGGAAGATGTTGCTGGTGTTGCTAATAGATAGTTGGATGTTTATGTGTCACAATTCATCAGATAAGTTGATGAGGTTGCCAGCTCCAGAGAGGTCCAGCAGCAATTTGTTATACTTAGCAGGTCAAAAGAGGTGATTCTTCCCCTCTACTCTGCTCTTGTGAGACCCCACCTGGAATACTGCATGCAGTTCTGGTGTCCTCAACATAAGAAGGACATGGAACTGTTGGAACAAGTCCAGAGGAGCCCACGAAGTTTATAAGGGGACTGGAGCACCTCCCCTATGAAGGCAGGCTGAGGAAGCTGGGGCTGTTCAGCCTGCAGAAGAAAAGACTGCGTGGAGACCTCATGGCAAATTTCCAATATCTGAAGGACCTACAAGGGAGATGGAAATGGAGAAGGACTCTTTTGTTAGGAACTGCAATGATAGGACAAGGGATAATGGGTTCAAATTGAAGGAGAGGAAGTTTAGGTTAGATATTAGAAAAATGTTTTTTACTGTAAGGGTGGTGAGACACTGGCACAGGTCGCCCATGGATGTGGTGGTTACCCTGACCCTGGCAGTGTTCATGGTCAGGCTGGATAAAGCTTTGAGCAACCTGATCTAGTGAGGAGGTGCAGGGGGATTTGGGACTAGAAGATCTGTAAGGTCCATTGCAACCCTTAAATTCTGTGATTCTATGAATCACTTGAAGTACCTTTGCAGACAAAGACTTTAGTGGTTTGTTGCAGTCAGAGAGGAGAAATGGCATTTAGGCAGTGCTAAATAAAGTTTTCTGTCTTGTTCCTTTCCCCACTGTAGGTCTAACAGCTTTAACATCCTGCTCAAATACAAAATACCGTAAGAGTTTACTGCATGACTGTCATATGTGCTGTTTGTTCAAGTCATCTCTATTCCCCCATCTCTTTCTGCTCTAGCCAAGTGGTGCTTCTAGATAGACCCTGAAATTGCATTTGCAGCTACAGGGTTTCAGAGACAGGATAAGAGATACAAATGCTGACTATTCACTCATGCCTGTTTCTTTAGATGTTCTGGTTTCCTTGTGCTTGACATTTCCAGCTTGTTCAGTGGTAAACTTCATTTGGTAAGCATTAACTAATCTGCAGATGTTAGTATTCCACTGATCTTTTAGGACTGCAGTTCAGATCCAAGTTCATTTCACAAGTGGCTGATGGACTGTGTTAAACTGTTTTTTCTACTTAAGTCAGTATCCTGTCAAGTATCCACATCACTAGGAAAATCACAATTGTCGAGGAGAAACTGAAGATTTGAAGCCAGTCCCTTCAAGCAGTTGTTAATTATAGTATATTGGAGCCAGTGCAGCGAAGAGCAATTACTCCCTCTGAAGATGTTGTGGTATACATGGTTCCACCTTTTGAAGCAAAATGTTTTCTACTGAGACCGAGGCTGAGTCTCAGTGGCACAGCTCTAGGAGGATTTTGGCAGCTGCTGCTCCTACAGCTGTCCCAGAACTTGCAGAAGTCCTTTGAGCTCAGTGGTTGAACTGCTGATGCCTGTGCTGATGCCTAAAATTTATTAATAACAAAAAGAAAAAAGTGAAACAAGTGAACAAAAATATCTATGGACCACTTCTCCTGGAAAATGTCATTGCTAACCAAAATATTAGGTGAAAATGGACATATCCATCATTTCACTGCATATGAGAAGTGGATAACTAATGTTGGTGATACAGAAATATGAATCCTGAGACCTTTCCTATTAGTGCAATAATACCAACTTGCTTTAGTTTTCATTGTGCACTATCAGTAACCGTAGTGTTAGCCAAGAACTTAGGTGAATAGCCTGACAAAATCTAGAGGAGGAAGGAAAGATTGCAGAGAAGCCTAATTTCCCAGAGGCTTGTCAAAGCAAAAAAAATTTTGACTCTTTCAGAACTTGATCCCTCCATTGAGGTTATGAAATGATGCTGGAGATAATTGAGGTGGGCTCTGCAGAGATTTTCATTGAGGTTATGAAATGATGCTGGAGAAAATTAGTTGAGGTGGGCTCTGCAGAGATTTCGGGAGCTGTCCAGCTTGTTGTTCAGTGTTTTTCCCTGGGGCCTCAGCTATTGTAATATCCTGTGTAGGAATGGATGTGTCTTACTTTGTCTAGCCACAGTACTGCTGGAAGTATCCTCTGCTCAAAGGGAATGTTCCTCCAGCTGTATTTTCTCTATATGCCCCCTTTTTATTTTGTTGGCTTCTGCATCTGCAAAATATATGAAACAGCTGCTCATCTTCAGAGGAATTCATGACCTGTGGATGCCCTTCTTACCATCTTTCCTTCCACAGCAGTGAATTCCAAGAATGCAGCATTGCTGTTGGTCAGCCTTCATTGCCAACATCCCTGGAACGCTTGCTCCCCTTTTCAGTTAATCTTCCCAAGTTCTTCCTTGCTGTCCTTCCTTTTTGTCAGGCAAAGGAAATCCTCTGTCATCCTGTTCTCTCTCTTAAAAACTCCTGCTTTCTGCAATGCTATAAAAAATTTGACAAACAGGTGAAGTCTGTCCTGAGACCACATCTTGCTGAGGTGGTGAATACTGTCTCATTTTCTCTTCAGTCTCTGTTCATCTCAAGGTCTTAGTGCACATGTGTGAGATGTCACCTTGTTGGGGGCAGAAATAATGGGTTTTGTTCTATACTCATGTCTGCTTGCTTCATGAAGGATCTTGGTTCATAACCTAGGCTGTAAACTTCATCTTTAATGTATCAGCATTTAATCACAGATTGGTTTGGGTTGGAAGAACCTTTATAAAGCATCTAGTCCAACCCTCAAATAATCGAATTCACAATATAGCATTTATAATAATGTCAGCTCTTTGTTGTTAGTATTACTTGTCTGAACAGGGAACTCAGCTTGGAAGTCAGGAGGAAAAAGAAATTGTATGATCTCTAGAAACAAGATCAGGGTTCATAGGAAGATTACAGGTGCCCGATGCTTCAAGCCTATCTTAAGAGGCATTTGGACAGTGCCTTTAATACAATGCTTTAAATTTTAGTCAGACATGTAGTCAAGCAGTTGGACTAGATGATTGTTATAGGTCCCTTCCAGATGAACTACTCCTTTCCTTCTTCCCTCTCCTCTTCCTACCTCCTCTTGTCTGTACAAGTACATGCTGAGGAAATTTCTGATGACATCTCTTCCCAGCCATGCACTAGCATAAGGCACTGAATACCCATAACCATGCCTCAGCCTAGGCATTGGCTCTGTCACCTTGTGGGAAGGAGGCACAAACTTCCTGAGGGGTGTGAGCTGTGGATCATCTCAAGATAGGAGGACTATCTGCACAAATGTGTGTGAGCTGTGGATCATCTCAAGATAGTAGGACTATCTTCACAAATGTAAAAAAAAGCAGGTGCGTTGTGAGGTTTGTGAAAGTCTTCTCTGTTCATCCAGTTTCACTGGGTTTTCACAGGATGACAAAACCCCACATCTCTGACACTGGCAAGGCTCAGAGATCAAGCCCTCAGCCTGATGCAGGATATGCTCCTCAACTAAATGGTTTCAAATCTTTTGGAGGTGTCAGTGCCCCTGCAGATTTTATTTCTGCTCCTTGTACTCATTTTCAGAAATGCCTGAGCTGTTTTCCCCGGAAAAGCATACTGAAACACAAGAGCCTGAGAACAGCAGCATTCCCTCAGAGTGAAGGTCCATCTGGCCCAGTACTCTGTCTTCAAAGTCGCCAATCAATGACTAAAGGAGAGCATGTAAGCAGTACAAATCTGCTTCTGTCAGGGTCCTGGGGGTGTTCACAGAACTCAGTGGTTGGGATCAGCCTCCCCTGGAGCTCCCATCCTTACCATCTCCTGCCAAGGGCCCAGGGGATGTGTCCCAGCTCAGCCTGGGGCTTTCAGCCCCTGTCTGACCCATGCTGTGTGTGCCCATCTCTGCCCCTGTCTCACAGATGGTCCTGGGTCCTGCACTGCAGAGAGCTGCTCTCCAGGATGGGTCCCTCAAACCTAGGCTGCAGCTTGTCATGCAGAATTCTGGGGTTTTCAGCTCCAAAAGCACTTTCAAGGACACAGCACACAGGTTACAGCTGGGAACAGGATTTTATTGTTATTTTTCTGAATCTGTTTCAGAACTGGTGCTCTGAAGTGTTAACACATGTTGGCTGATGTGTTCCTCAGTTTAGCTTGAAAAAACATTCTCTACAGTCTAGCAAAGACAAGTGACAGAGCTACAGAAAGCAGGAATACAGGCTAAGCAGCTCCTGTTTCCTGAAGAGAATGTGAAGAATGATCAGGACCTACTAAACACAAAAGGAGGAGTGTGGTTGTCGTGGTTTA
>NW_008650984.1:6043-13043 GCF_000695815.1 Acanthisitta chloris | reverse complement strand
CAGGGACACCTCCCAGCAGAGCAGGTTGCTCAAGGCTCATCCAACCTGGCTGTGAACACTGCCAGGGTTGGGGCAGCCACAGCCTCCCTGGGCAACCTGGGACAGGGTCTCACCACCCTCACAGGAAAACCTTTTCCTGATATCTAACCTAAATTTCCCCTCTTTCAGTTTGTCCCCATTGCCCCTTGTCCTGTCCCTGCAGCTCCTAACACACATCCCTCTCTGTCCCTCTCCAGGGATATGTGTTCCAGCTGTGGGTTCAGGTGACCTTGGGGTGGGGAAGCTCTTGGGTCACCCTTTTCCAGCTTCTCAGTTCATGTTTATAGCACCTTAGGAAGGTTTTTTTCCTTCAGAGGAAAGTGCAAGTCCCCAAAGCATAATCCCCACTAAATCTCATATTCTGATGTCTCTTTGACTAGCTGCAGAAATTAAGTTTTTAATCCTTTTTTTTCCCCTCTACTAGGAAAACAAAAGCCCTAAGCAATGCTTGAGGGAAGGACACTGTAAGAGTTTGCAAATGACCTTTTTTGCGTGCAAAAGATCAATGGTAAGTGTAGTGTGTTTGCTGCTGGTGACTTGATTTCTCTCCTTTTCCCACTTTTCTGAAGGAAACCAGTCAAGCTGGTGTCATTAAGCAGAACAGGCCTTGCCTTTGAATCTCGTTCAAAATATGGATGTTCTCATGTGGAGGACACTTGTTCTCTACATGAGAGAGAATTCACCTGTTCTTATGAAGAAAAATTTTCAGAGTATGAAGACTGGAAAAAATACATGTTTATATTGAATTAGGCTCAGAATGTCACAGGTGGATGAGACAGGAACTTTCACAATTGTTTTTAGTAAAGTTTTGGTTTAAAAAACTATTAGTAGATTGGGTAATTATAAAATAGAATATTGACCATTTATTTTTTGTCTTTAAAGTCCTTGAAAGAGATCTATGTAGAGAACATGGAAAATAGGTGAGTGGGGAGACCCAGCATGGCTTCACTAGGTGCAAAGTGTGCCTGGCACACTTGGTGACCTTCTGTGATGTGGTTACAGAGTTGATGGATAAGGGAAGAGTGACTGACATCACCTAACTGGACTTAGGCAAAGGATTTGACACTGTTCCACAGAACATCCTTGTCTCTAAACTGCAGAGACATGGAGCTGATAGATGGACAGCTCAGTGGATAAGAAATGGACTGCATGGTCACACTCAGAGAGTTGCAGTCAGTGGCTTGGTGTCCAAGTGGAGACCAGAGATGAGTGATGTTCCTCAGGGAACTGGTGTTGGGACTGGTGCTGTTTAACACCTCTGGTGGGACTGAGTGCAACCACAGTGAGTTTGCAGATGACACCAAGCTCTGTGGTGTGGCTGATGTTCCAGGTGGAAGGGATGTCATATAGAGGCGCTTTGAGAACACAGCAGGGCCAAACACAAGGTCCTGCACCTGGGTGAGGGTAATCACACACATGAACACAGATGGGGGCATGAGTGGATTCCCCTGTGGGGAAGGGCTTGGGCAGACTGGTTGGCAAGAAACTCAACATGACCCAGCAATCTGTGTTCACAGCCCAGAGAGGCAGCTCTGTCTTGGGCCTCCAACGTAAGAAGGATGTGGAGCTTTTGGATCAGGTCCAGAGGAGGGCCACAAAAATGATCCGAGGGCTGGAACACCTGTGCTATGAGAACAGGCTGAGAGAGTTGGGGTTGTCTAGCCTGGAGAAGAGAAGACTCAAGGAAGATATTTTAGCAGCTTTCCAGTGCCTAAAGTGGGCTCACAGGAAAGATGAAGAGGGTCTCTATCAGGGAGTATAGAGACAGGACAAGGAGTAATGATTTTAACCTGAAAGAGGAGAGATCTAGATTAGATACTAGGAATAAATTCTTTCCTGTGGGGATGGTGAGACACTGTCCCAGGTTGCCCAGGGAGGCTGTGGCTGCCCCAACCCTGGCAGTGTTCACAGCCAGGTTGGATGAGCCTTGAGCAACCTGCTCTGCTGGGAGGGGTCCCTGCCCAGGGCAGGAGGGGTTGGACTAGGTGATCTTTAAGGTGCCTTCCACCCCAAACCATTCTGTGGTTCTGTGATAACATTTAAATGAAACAAATGTCTTACTAAAAGAGACTTTTAACTGTTGAAGCAGGATCTTGCATGGAATTCACACTGAATCACTGCTGTTCTTAGAGTACTTGAATTCACATCACCAGTTTCCTTGGAGTACTTGAATTCATGTTAAATAATAATTTGGGTTTTTTATATACTGAACTATCCACTATGATATGGAAAAGTTGTTTTTAAAAAATGTGCTTAGTAAGTTTCCTCTATTTTGTTAGTATTTTCTTGTCCAGAAATGTCTCACTTGTGTTTCCATGACATCTAAAAATTAGTTAAGATGTGGTAAAGAGTAGTACAGGTTTAATTTTTGTGTTTAGCTGATGTGATACACAACAAATAGTGTACAGAGAACCTGTACCTAAAATTTTTCTTCCATTCTGTATTAGTCATAGCAGCTTTTTGTACCTCTCCTATCTGAACCATATTAATCCATAAAGTGACAAGTGATTCTTCAGGGGGGAAGTGATTCTGCCCCTGAACTCAGTGCTGGTGAGGCCACACCTTGAATCCTGTGCTCAGCTCTGGGCCCTCAGCTCAGGAGGGACATTGAGGGGCTGGAGCAGGTCCAGAGCAGAGCAACGAGGCTGGTGAAGGGACTGGAGCACAAGTGCCATGAGGAGAGGCTGAGGGAGCTGGGGGTGTTCAGCCTGGAGAAGAGGAGGCTCAGGGGAGACCTTCTCACCCTCTGCAACTCCCTGACAGGAGGTTGGAGTCAGGTGGGGGTTGGTCTCTGCTCCCAGGCAACCAGCAGCAGGACAAGAGGGCACAGACTCAAGCTCTGCCAGGGGAGGGTTAGGTTGGATATTGGGAAGAGATTTTTTGCAGAGAGAGTGCTCAGGCATTGGAATGTGCTGCCCAGGGAAGTGGTGGATTCCCCATCCCTGGAGGTTTTCAAGCTGAGACTGATGTGGCACTTAGTGCCATGGTCTAGTGATCATGGTAGGGTTGGACTGGATGATCTTGGAGGTCTCTTCCAACCAGGTTGATTCTGTGATTCTATGAAATCAGTGTTTTTGCAGACAAGAGAAATGCTGTGTGTTAAGTGTTTGAAATACCTCTGATGCTGCAGTAGCAATATGTGTGTCTCCAGGTGATGTGCCTGTTTTTTTCTATCTGTGGGTTGTTAAGGGAGCCTGATGGAACTAAGTTTCTAGCTAAGTGTCTCCAGGCTTGGCCTGACTCTTACATCATTCTATTTAACTGCCCCAAATTCTAAGGCTGATGAGTGATGTTTTCCTTGTCCTGTTAGCTCTGTAAATTTCAATAATCATGTTCTGCTAAATTTGTTACTGGTTATAACAGATGAGGCTTAAAGTGTCCAAACCCAAGTTAGGCACTAAATGCAGATATAATTAGAATATTCTCAAATGATTAGGGATTTTTCCTAGATGCTGTTTTCTTTTTAAGGAAGTAGAATAACTTATCAGAGGAGTAAACCGTAGTACACTTCAGATATTAAAGGAGGAACAAGGTTCAAAGTGGAAGCTGTTGGTTATTGAACAAGCTGTGCCATTGTGCAATGTAGCTCTTTACAAATTTCACTTCAGTTGTGAATTCTGGAGGAGAGTTAGTTGATGGGGGGGAAGAGAAACCTCCTTGATCTCTTATCTGAATATAGCTGAATTTCAATCTGTAACTGCCATCTTCGGGACTGACTATCTGAACTGAAAAGTATTTTCCCAAGATCAAAGTTTTTTTCTGCTGCATTGGGAAACAACTATCTATTTGGCTTCTGTAAGTCCTGCACTGTGGCTTTTATTAGAACTTTGCCATCATCTTTAGCCTTCCATTAAATGCTTTGTATGGAACTGCCAAGAATTAACTTAAAGATTTTACAAGCTGGATATTATTTCAGTTTTTACTAATTTCTTTTCCCCCCACAAACTTCTTGTGCTTAAGTTCTCCCTCTCCTCACTGACATTTGCAGTGACTCCCACTTCAACCAAATTTGAATTTTCCTCCTTCAGTTTATCAGTTACATTTGGAAAAAGTGATCTGAGCAGATTTACACTACCTTGTTTTTATGTGTTATTGCCATCCTACTATGCTGTTCTGTCATTTGTGCTGCTGCACTGTTTATTTCAGAATGCACAGGATGCTTATCATACAGCTTTAATTTGTGTGAGATTAAGATAATACAATGTCTGTTTCATTGGAAAAACCCTGTGGCTTGTTGGCTACATCACTAGTTATCTTTGCAGTGACTTCTGCTTTATTTTGGCCTTTGTGCTGGTGTTACAGAGTGCCAGGACAGCACAAGCTCTCTGCCTGCTTATAATATGTTGTCTTCAATTTTCAGTTGGATACCAGGGCAAGATTCAGAGGAAGGAAGGGATACTGAAGGACTCGTGAAGAGGCCTAGCCATGGGAATTTCACCACATCAGCACTCTGCACAAAGCACTGCATCCTTTCATACAGTATTTTCATGGAAGGTATCAGCTCCTGAGTATCCCAACAGATTGACCTGGATGTGCATTTAAATGTTGAAAAGAAGGCAAGCATAGAGCTGCAAGTTCTGGCCAGAATGGTACTTGTCACATACTTGCAATAAAATGTGTGAAATCCAGAATGAGCTGCAGAAGTTATCGTTCTGTTTTGAAGTGGAGTTGTTTGCCCTAAATTCTGAACATGTTTTACTGTTACAAATAATACAAGGTATGGAACTGGTTGTTCACTCCGTGTGTCAAGGAGAAGTTCCCTTGGCTAACCAGTGTCCCAGAGGATACCTCAGGACTGAGCTGTCTGTAGGGATGACCAAGGCTGTGAAATGTCTGTGTGAGCTGTTCCCTCCCCAGTAGGTTTGTTATCCAATAAACCTGTGCTGATTGATGGCAGTGGTGATGTTTTTCTGTCCCACATACACAAGGTTGGCATCTGTTTCCTCTTTGTACAAATTAGTTTTAACGTGATGATTGATGTACATGGTTATTAGCACAGTCTAAACCTGTTGGACAACTAGATTAAAATTTGGTTCCTCTAAATTAAAAGACGTTTATCTGTCAGCAGTTTCTCTTTTCATTCTATTGACACAAGTCTAAGAGAACTAGAGCATTGTTCTAGTCAGTGCCTTGAAAGATGTGTGCCTGGATGAAGCTAATGATGTGTCTAGGTGGGTGAGGAAGGTGTTCCTCAAACCAGCAGTGAAGGAGGTCCTGGCTGCTAGAACTGTGTCCTAGGAAGTATCTGCAACAGTACTTAAGTTCCTCTGAGATGACCCTGAGTGATCTTTCTGCATTTGTTTCCAAGTAAGGTATAAAAACTAACCCAAAAATATGTACAGATGAGGAATGTTGTTCTGGAATTAATTGTGTTTATAGAAAGTCATGTTCCATAGATTTACTTTGTGAGCATTTTTCTTTACTTTGTCACTTCTCTCTAAATTCTTTGGTTCATGTTTGGTTCGATGTTCAAACTGCTATTCATTTTCATTTGAATTGTAACTAGTTTCTGATATATATTTCTTAGAAGTTGCTCTTTAGAATTTTCTGTGCTTAATCAGATTTTATGTATTTCATAAGTTACAAAACAGCTGCAGTAAAAAAGCAAAGAAATGAATAGAGGAAAATACTGGTTTGATTTCCTCTGATGAAGGATGAGTGGTAGATCTGTCTGCAGTATGACACTATTCTTGGAGACACAGGTGACAATGTCAGTCTCTCTTGCCCCACCCTGGTAAGGTCATGGGATTTGCAGGGACAACAAGCATTATATAGTGCTTAAACTTTGGCTGTGATCAATATTGACTGGTTCGGATTGAGAGCTGAGCTATATTTCCAGAGGAATACTGCTTTTTCCTTCCTTCTGTGTCTCTACCTCATTCCCTGACTTTGGAAGCCTTTAAGGAATAAATAATAGTGTAACATTTACATGTGAAAATTCAAATAACTTCAGAGAAGCTGATTGGAAGCAAGGTTAGGAAACAGGGAGGGAGAGAGTCATAGTGACTTCTTTTCTTGGCTGAAGTTTATAGCCAAGTGGCTGATTTACAATTTATTCTGAACAGATGCAGGCAGCACTTATTGTTTGTAAAATGTGATGACTTCAGTGAATGAGCTTGTGTTGATTATTTAATTCTGTCTTAAGCAACTGTTCCATGATCAAAGAATGTTTATATTCCTCGTATGTGTAGGACTTTATTTTTGCAATCATAAATCAACACTGATTTCACATTTTCGTGTTCTGTTGATCATGTGGAAGGTAGTTCATTTGTTCAAGTGCTGTGAACATACTTTGTTTTCCACAGCCTAGCTACCATAATCTCTCTTAACATACACTAAAATGACAGATTGATGTCTCTAGGAGTATTCCTAGCTTAGCACTCTAATTTCCAAGCATGACTGAGAAGCCTTTTCTATGGGGGAAAAAAACCTAAAAGAGGGAGTGAAAATAAATATATAGCTACATGTCAGGTAATTAAATTTCAGTTAGAAGAGTGGGAATGGCTGGTGTGTGGTGTTGGCAGTCAAGGACTCTTCCATGGTCTGCCCTGTCACAGGGGACTATGAGCTTGATGGTTCAGGTGATCTGTATTCCTTTCTTGGCCATAACCACTAAGCCTCACCTAATGGTGCTGCAGCACCTTTGGAAAGGAGCAAACAGATAACAGGTCATAGACAGACAGCTAGTTAAACTTATTTTTAGTAATTGGCTTGATCCAGTGGAGATCAAGTGTTACAATTCAGTGCAGTGTTTGTTATTGGACACTCTTAAGGATTTAATAATTAGCAGAATATATGTAATTATTTGATCCAATAGAATCTTAGTGTCAAAACTAAGTGGGTGGGGAAGGAATTGAAACCAGCAGTGAGGAGAAAGACTTGGGAGTAACAGTGGATGAGAAGCTCAGCATGAGCTGCAGTGTGAGCTCAGCCCAGAAACCAATGGAATCCTGGGCTGAGC
>NW_008650984.1:0-5872 GCF_000695815.1 Acanthisitta chloris | reverse complement strand
CTGAGGGAGTTGGGGCTGTTCAGCCTGGAGAAGAGAACACTGTGTAGAGACCTCAGAGCAACTTCTCAATATCTGAAGGGGTTACAAGGAGCTGGAGAAGGACTCTCTGTTGGGAACTGCAGTGATAGGACAAGGGGTAGCAGGTTCAAATTGAAGGACGGGAAGTTTAGATTAGATATTAAAACAAAGCTTTTTCCTATTCTGGTGGTGAGACACTGTCCCAGGTTGCCCAGGGAGGCTGTGGCTGCCCCAACCCTGGCAGTGTTCATTCCAGGTTGGATGAGCCTTGAGCAACCTGCTCTGCTGGGAGGTGTCCCTGCCCAGGGCAGGGGTTGGAACTACATGATCTGTAAGGTCCATTCCAACCCCTAAAATTCTATGATTCTGTGAAACTTCCTGATGGTTCACTAAGTACCTAGGACAGTATACAAATACCTGTAGCAAGTATCAAAATACTGACTTGTTTGGGAGACTGTCATTGTGCTCTTCCAATATATTCCAACATAATATTCTGTCTAAGAATGAATAATTACAGAACTGTGTTGGGACAGCACTGTCCTACTTGAGAGATACTAATGTTTTGGAGGGGAGAAATAACTGGATTCATTAATGGAAAGCCCTGAACACTATACATTTGTGTGTATGATTCCAGCCTTTTTCCTAATACACAGAATGTTTTGATTTACATTTATTGATATTTTGTTGTCTCATGCCTTGTGCTACACAATTGGTTTGATTAAAAAAGTTCATATTTCTGCTCTGTGGTAGATTTTGCAAGATGGAACACGCAGTGCGTTTGAAGATGTGAAATTGGGTTGCTGAGGACAAAAGGTTCATCCTGGGTTTAGAATGACAAGTGTATGGAGTGCTAATTGTATTGATTAAGTACAGGGTACAGTTTGCAAAACCTTTCACTGTTGCTCTGCTTTCTCCCCTTTGCTGTACATGGTGGCAGTCAGAGGGGGCTGGAGGCTGTCAGGACTGAGCACAGACTGTGGCTCTGTCAGGGTTAGGACCTGTCTGTGTCACTAATTTAGTTCCATCGATTATCATGTTCTGTCTGTGGTCCAATCTTGCAAACACATATTGCAGAACTGCTCACGTGTTTGTCTTGGTAAAAAAACAGGCCACAGTCATTTACTCTGAAAATTCTTTAGGTCATTAACTCTGTTCTTTCCAGTTAGTACAAAGTGATTAGCATATGAGTCTGTTTAATGAAGGCCCATGTGTACATTTGTTGAAAAGTGAGAGAAGGTGGTTGGCATTTAACAAGTATCATCCATTTATTGTTTAAATTATGCCTCTAAGAAGAAAGACAAAGCATCTTTGAAAAAACCCTCAGTTGTGTAAGCTTTTCTGCTGGCAGAATGTGTTTGTATTGCAAAGAGCTTCGTTATTCCCTGGGTGGCACAAGAAATTGCTTGTGTATTCTCTCTCCACTTTTAAGTTTCAGGAGAGTAGCAGGTTGGATGAGATGCTGGTTTTCAAAGCAAACTTCTAAAATGATACTATTTTTTTCAGTGGAAGCCAGGAACAAACTAGATTGACACCTTCTGCTCATAAGAAGAGCATTATATGAAATCATCCTCTAAAAATGCTGTCACAGGACGTAGGTGGTAAGCAGTATCTGGTGTTTAAGCCTGTGATTGGAAAACTCAGAAATACAGAGCTGTAGCAGCTTTGTTGACACAATGAGTTTTTCACAAGTACTCATGCTGCCCTAGCACTTGATATGTGATCATTTAGAATATGTATCTCATTGTCTAAAGCTAAAGAGCACAACAGTTTAAACACTAGTGGACAGAATAGTACCCAGAAACCTTAAGATCCTTTCTGAGTTTTCTTTTTTCCAAATGTGCATGCTGAATTTTCTGTCCCTTGTGGTTTTCTTACCAATATCTCCAGGAAATCATTAACCAATTATTCTGTAAGTGGTGCACTCCCCAGTGACTTGGTTGTCAGTCTGTAGGAAGGAAGTTCTGTAAGCATAGAGAGCAGCTGCTTGAAGTGGACTGTGCTTTTTTTTCAGGATTTACAGTAGCTTCATGCACATCCTTAAACGTTGAAAGAGGAAGCAGCAATGAGATTATTATTTTAATAGCTGCATAATTAGATCAGTAGCAGGTGTCATATTTCAAGTAATAATGTTTTTTAGTAGATAAACATTGAAAATATATCTTTAGAATCATAGAATCATCAAGTTTGGAGGAGAACTCTGAGATCATGGAGTCCAGTCATTAAGCTGACACTGCTGGAACCCCTAAACCCTAAACCATTTCCTCCAGCACCAGATCCAAACACCTCTTGAACACTTCCAGGGGTGGTGACTCCTTCACCTCCCTGGGCAGTGCCACCTGAGGTTTCTGCTGATGGAAACTTTCACATGCAGTATTCTTGCTTGGCCTGTAGGTGCCAATGGGCTGCAGTTAAATGGAAGGGAATAATTTCCCTGAAGATTTTTAGAAAGAGAAGAAATGATGCAAGTGAATCTCTGTGACTTAGAACGAAATATCCAAAATTTGCAGTATTGCTACTTTAAAAGGAGCTAGGGAAAAATAGCAAATGTAGAAATTGGCTTGTAATTCAGAAGTTCTAATGATAAATTGTGCTGCTGTAAAATGGTTTTGTGTTGTCCTTCATTATCATGAAGGATGAGGAATGTGAAATTTTTCTGAGTCAATTTATGGCAGATATTGTTGAGTTTTTTTCACTGGAGGAAGTTTTGAAGTCTTTCTGGTATGATGGGCACAGAGTTCTAATCTTTGTTAGCTATTGCCTGTCTCAGGCTTTTGATTCTGTATCAGCCAGGCCTCTCTGGTGGTCATAGCAGGATAGTTCCTGGAAATCTGAGTGGCAAGAAGTCTGTCCCAGGTTGTTGGATTGCTGGCATGCTGAGGAATATGAGGGTAAATAGTGTGCTGAGGGGATTGATTATCAGATGTGTAAAATACTGCATCACCCAATATAAAGGCAAAAGCTACATAAAAGCTCTTTATCAGCTGAGACTGGACATTTCAGGTCCCTTCCTGCTTTATATCAGCAGTGAAGGTAAGAGTTAGACACCCTTCAGCTGGTCTGGCCTTCTGAGAAGGTTTTTGTGCCAGAGAAAGGGATTGGCTTTTGAAAAGGGCATAAAATCTAGTTATGTTTTCTTTTGATTGTATATTTCAATAACAAATAATCCCTCTGTGCATATCTGTCTCGTGTTTAGAATTTGACCTCAGTTTTCCCCTATGAGAGAAGAGGGGATGGCTCTGCAAAAGACATCAGTAGTATCGTATATTTTCCTGCTGGGAATGCATTTAGAAGTTAGAAAAAATGTATTTCTCAATGAAATGCATGGATTGATTTCCTGAAATCTTGTGTTCTGCCTGTGTTCCTCAGTCCCCTGACAGATTTGTAATCTTTTAAGAAGGAGATAAACCCCTGTTACAGGCTTTGTCATAGATCTACAGATGGGTGAAATCCCCACTCTTTGTTTCTAAGATATGTTACTTAAAGATTTCTACCTAATATTACAAAGAAATAAATAGGTAAGTTAAAAACCTGCTTAGCCAATCCATTCCTACCCTGCTGGTTTTTCCCTTGTTTTGCCCTGGGTAATTCAGGCTGCTCTGCCTACAAATACCATGGTGGTTCTCCACATCCTCCTTCCACACCAGTGTGACATAAATGCTCTTCTGGTCCCTTGGGCTTTAGTGCTCTTTTGATTCCTAACACTAAGTGAGCATCACTAGTAAACATCATTCTTCCAGCGTCCTGGGTGGGGAGTTGTCCAAGTCTGTTATAAAAGTTTATATTTTGGTTGACGATGTCAGAGAATCAGGTTGGAAGGGACCACAGTGGGTCATTGGTCCAACCTCTCTACTCCAGCAGGGCCTTGGTCCAACCTCTCTACTCCAGCAGGTCCACCCTAGAGCACATGGCTCAGGATTGTGTCCAGACAGTTCTGGACCTCCACAACCTCTCTGGGCAATCTGTTCAGTGCTCAGTGACTGCACTGGAAAGAAGTTCTTCTTTGTGTTCAGGTGGAACTTCCTGTGCATCAGGTTTTGCTGTTACCTCTTGTTTTATTGATTTCCACAAGTGAGAAGAGTCTGATCATCCTCTTGGCACTTCCTGTTCATGTACTTGACTACGTTAATGAGGTTCCTCTCAGTTGTCTGTTCTCAAGATTGAACTGCCCCAACTCCCTCAGCCTTTCCTCATCCCTGAGGTGCTCCAGTCCCTTCAGCATCTTTGTCACTCTCCCCTGGACCTGCTCCAGGAGCTCCATGTCCCTCTGGCCCTGAGGATCCAGAGCTGGACACAATCCTCCAGATGTGGCCTCACCAGGGCTCACCCCCCTGCCCTGCTGGCAATGCTCTTCCCAATGCATCCCAGGATTCCATTGGCCTTCTGAGCCACAAGGACACACTGTGACTCATGGACAGTCTGTTGTCCACCCGGACCCCCAGGTCCTTCTCCTTGGAGCTGCTCTCCAGCAGATCAGTGCCAACCTGTCCTGGTGCTTGGGGTTGTTCCTCCCCAGGTGCAGTAGCTGCACTTGTCCTTGTTGAATCTCAGTTGGTTCTGCTCTGTCCATCTCTCCAACCTGCTGAGGTCCCTCTGAAGGGCAGCACAGCCCTCTGAGGTATCAGCCACTCCTAGTTCTGTATCATCAGCAAACTTGCTGAGAAGATAACTCTGTCCCCTCACTCAAGTCATTGATGGGTAAGTTGAACAAAACTGGGCCCAGTATGGAGCCCTGGAGGACACCACTAGTGACAAGCTCCAGCTATACTCTGTGACACAATGGTGATTAAAAATGTCATCAGCTGCAAACAAGCCACAATATTCTTTGCTTCTTAATGCCATCAAGCTCTGTATTGAAGTTGAAGGGTGCTAGTGCCAATGTCTACTTTCTTTTTGGCCTGTTCTCACCAAGTATTTTAAATATTTTTATGAGAGGATGGTTTCAAGTTTGCGTGGTACGCAGAGGAACTCTTGTGTTATGTCTCCTCTTTGTTAAAAAACACGGCATGGTTCACCAGTTTTGTGGTAAACTATGACCAAAGATAAGTGTTAAAAATCACACAGTTTGACTAGGCATTGAAAACACCTCTGTAAGGTCTGTATGATTTTGAAGCAGGGAGTGCTTGCATGGAATTTCACTGATGGTACATGGAAGGAAAAATGAAAAAATGAAGCTGCCTCTCCTGCCTCCCAGTTCAGATGGTACTGAGGACTTCCAGCGTGAGGGAGCCACAACAGGCAAACTGGAATTCTTACTCCAGCCTGGTGTTGGGACTGGCTCAGCTGGTGCTTGGCTGGGATGGTCTGCAGGTCGTGCACAGTTGGCTGGAGACATCCAGACCAGCTTGTCTGTGTCTCTCACGAATTCTCCACTTCAGCAAGGTCCCTGAACTCAGGAGCTCCTCGAGGGAGCTCCCCCGGGGGAGTAATCTGCCTCCTCTTTGGCTTCTGTGCGCTGTGTAAAAACACTAGAACGAGCCCGAGCTGGACCGAGAGCTGTTGCTGCAGCTCCCACGGTGTGAGCGCGTTCATCCCTCCCTGCCAGGAACGGGTTAAGAAATGCAGCTCGGAGCAAACAGCTGGGCGGGCACGGACGGCTGGGGGAAACAACGCTGACAGCGGAGGAGAAACGCAATCCGCGATTTCAGCTCAAAAATCACTTGGCTCAGACGTCACAGCCGCGACCAGCAGCGCCGTGACATGTTCCTGCTCAGAATCCGCAATTCCTGACTGCGGGAGGGGCACAACAGCATCCTCAGCCCCGAGATTTCGGGTCCGTCGGGGCCGGGAGGGGTGAGCGGGGCTGGGCAGGGAGATGGGGGGCACACATCGGGGCTGGGCAGGGTGAGAGGGGCAC
>NW_008650983.1:47131-72091 GCF_000695815.1 Acanthisitta chloris | reverse complement strand
CTTCCTCCCTCAGTCGGCGTGCTGCTGCCCCGTCCCGCAGGCCGCGGGTGTACTCACCGCCCCCGCTGTTCCGCCGTGCGGGGCTCAGCGCTTGGCGCGGAGCAGCCCGCGAGGTGTAGGGTGGGAACTGACCTCTTACTCTGTCCGTGGAACGACAGTCGGCCTCGCGCGCCTCGCTCTTCACGAGACACGTGTGGGATTCCTGGGGGTGGCTTGTTAACCGTGAGAGTTGGGCTCAGTGATCCTCGCGGGTCCCTTTCGACTCGGGATATTCTGTGATTTTGTGGCTTTCGGGTTTCCCATTTAGTATGGGATTTTTTTAGAGGCTTGGCCTCAGAACTTTTCTTTGAGATAAGGACATTTCCACAAATAGCAGAGAAGGACAGGCGTACAAGGAAGCAGATGGTTTGACTTATAACTGTAGGAGGAGAGCCTGATGCTGGAGTTACAGACACCCTCCAGCCAAGATCCCTTGACCATAGCATACAACTGGATTGTACCTTCTCTACTGCCTCGCCATGACTTCTCCTTCCATAACATAACACCATAGACAGCAGGTCATGGAATCTGAGACATTCAAAGCAGAGTGTTGCAAACGGAGTATATTCAAACACAGAATATTCTCTGCACATCAGAAAAGGATTGCAAAAGACAGTGCAAGCATGTCATGGTCCTCAGCACAGGAAGGACATCAGCCTGTTGGAGTGAGTCCTCCAGAGGAGGCCATCAAGTTGATTAGAGGGGCAGAACACTTCTTCTGTGAGGAAAGGCTGAGAGAGTTGGGTTTGTTCAGCCTGGAAAAGAGGAGGCTTCAGGGTGACTAACTGCAGCCTTTCAGTACCTGAAGGGAGCCTATGAGAAAGATGGAGAGGAGCTCTTTACAAGAGCATATAGTGGCAGGACAAGGGTGAATGGCTTTAAGCTGAAAATAGGTTTGGATTAGATATTAGAAAGAAACTTGTTACTGTGAGTGAGGTGTGGCACTGGAACAGGTTGCCCAGAGAAGCTGTGGATGCCCCATCCCTGGCAGTGTTCAAGGCCAGGTTGGATGGAGCTTCAGGCTAGTGGAAGGTGTCCCTGCCCACAGCATAGAGGCTGAAACTAAATGGTCTTTAAGGTCGCTCCCAACCCAGGCCAAGTTATGATTATATGCATTCAGTAAAATATCTAGGTTCATTATATAAAGCATTTTCATTTAAACATATACACAGCCCTTCACCTAACTTTATTTTTGCTTCTAGTTCATCAGCTGGTAAATCTGCCACTCTCACAAGCTGGACCAGGCTTATGGATTTCACAGTAAACTCTTAGTAGCCACCTCTGCCACACTGGAGAGCTTCCTGCCTGTTTGACACGTTAAAGACAATGTGGAATAGTTACAGCCTGTCCGGACAGGTATTTCTTGGAAAACACCACTGATAGGAGCTTTTGAAAGTAAACACAACTTTGCTACCCCCAGTTGCCACCTTGTGGCACCCCATAAACCAGTACTCTCCATTTTGCAGCTTGTTGGGAGATGTGTTCTAATTACCCGCATTCTCAAAGACACCTGTGTCGCTTCAGACTACAACAGCAAATGCAGCTGGGAAGACATTGGCACTCATATGAACAGATGTAATGGGAAATATAATACAAATTCTACCAAAGCAATTCAAGGCAGCTTTCTGTAATATAACACTGATTATGGCTGTGTTGGTTTAGTTTGCAGATGTCAACTTCCACTTTTTGCATCTTCTAAAATGGTCCCCTTCATAAATTCTTTGGATGTGATGAAGGACTAATCTTCAGTGTGAAGGGAATGATATCCAGCTAGAACTTGACAGGACAAGTGCCATGCGTGCTACAAACCGAGGTAAAAAATAACTGAGGTTTAAAAAGGCAGAAGCACCAATAAGTCTCATTAAAATTGTCTTGAGGAGAAAATACTGAGTGATATCTTGAAGTCTGAGGACCTGAGAGATCAGCAAGAGAAGCAATGGCAAGAGAAGCATCAACCTATCTTCAAACACTGAAGCTGCAGTGCTGACAGGGTTTGTAGTTTTCTGGCAAAGCACCTCTGCCACTCAGGTTCCCAACAATTGCATAAAATGAGGCTTCAGGCACTTAAGCACTGTTCCCTATTTTACAGCACGTGTAGGACAACTGTTGATTGATTTGAGAGGCAGCTCAGGCAGGACTGAAGCAGGAACTTCAGTTCTGGGGAGTAAGCAAAGTGCTGCTAGCAGAGCAGGTTGTTCTGGCTTGTTCTTGTAACATTTCATTATGTTGCTTCCTCTCAAAGTGATCCAGAGCCATTTCATGCCAAGCAACTAATTATGGGTTTTTTTCATGAGCCTGTCTGAACAAACCCAGAAATGTTACATTCTATCTAGCACTTGATCCTGAAAAAGAAGTATTTTATGAGGATTATTTTGCTCCAGGATATATGAAAAGAAAGCGTTTAATCAGGCTTGCTGGTAATTCTACACATTTTCAAAGTGCTGTACCAAATGTAGGTTATTATTCTTTCAACATACTGTTTAAGAGCCACCTGTATATTTTTTTCAGATTCTGCAAAATAAACAAGAAGGTTGAAGGAGTTTTTCACTGTGTGCTTTTAATTTTGGGTGCTAAATTTGGTATACCAAAGAATGTGTCTCTTTTAAACTATATATTTATGCAGCTGTAGTCATCAAAAAGAGCAGGCTGTTCTGCAAGGGAAGGCAATCTGGGAGCCAAGGCTGGAAACAAGGCAGGCTGGGACACTGCCATGGACAAGGGGCACAGTCCTACAGTACCAGAGTGAGCTTGGTGACAGTTTTTATGTACAATTGTAATCTGCCATGCCAGTAATGGACCGATACTGTCTGTATTTATTTAGTTCCAAATGTACTTGAAAAACCACATCTTCCTATTTTTTTTAGCTCTACTTGCCATAAATTCTCCCTGTGTACTTCTGCTTCCCTTACTGTTGCATTGTGGTTTAACCCCAGCTGGCCACTAAGTACCACAAAACTGCTTGCTCACACAGCCCCCACCCCCAGAAATAAGGGGAGGAGAATTGGGAAAAAATTGTAAAACCCATGAGTTGAGATAAAACCAGTTTAATAATTGAAATAAAGTATTAGTAATAAAATAGTAGTAATAATGAAAAGGGAGACAACTAAAACAGAAATAAAACCCAAGACAGGCAGGTGATGCCCAATGCAGTGGCTCACCACCCACTGACTGACACCCAGCCCTGCCTGGAGCTGCAATCAGTCCCACCCAGCCTCAATTCTCCCCAGCTTATATCCTGAGCAAGACATTCTGTGGTATGGAATATCCTTCTGGCCAGTTCAGGTCAGTTGTCCTGGCCCTGCTACCTCTTGGTTTCTTGTGCACCTGTTTGCTGGCAGAGCATGGGAACCTGAAAAGTCCTTGACTTAGGGTAAGCACTGCTGAGCAACAACTAAACATCAGTGTGTTATCAACATTATTCTCACACTAAATAAAAAAACACAGCACTATACCAGCTGGTAAGAGGAAAATTAACTCTGTCCCAGTGAAAACCAGAATAAGTTGCTATCTTCATCAATTTCCCTTGATTTTTGTCTTTTTTTTTTCTTTTTTTCCTTTTTAAAATACTGGAAGCCGCAGCATTCATTTCCCTGCTAAGTCAGGCTGATGTTTTGTGTTCCTTCTCTGTTGATCCTGTGTGACATCTTGCAATCTTCAATATGTATTCATTTTCAACTTCAGTTTTCCTCCAGCTAAACAATCACTTAAAAATAAATATTTTTTTACCATTCTGAACAGGAGTACACAAAGTAAACACCAGTCTCCAACAACACAAGTACTCCTACACGTTTCAAGAGAGACTTCAAGAACTTCGATTATCCTTCAGTGTAGCCTGACTGTCCATAGCAAACACCAAGTACTATCTCATCCCCTGCTTGTTTTCCAGAGCACTTGGTCCATAAGCCATCAGTAATTTGTTTTTAAATGGTCAATGAGTCAAGAGCTGCTGATGCCATTTTGAGGATATGCCACTCCCTCTGACCTCTTTATGGATCATTCCTAACCAGTGATTTTAACATTGTGTGGCCTCCCAATATGTTTCAGTAATTCTGACTACACAGGTTTTGAATTCAGAAGTGGTTTTTGTTGTTTATTGCCAGAGCTCCTTGCAGGAAGAAGAGAGTTGGCTTCAATTTAACATCTAGGTCATGAGCTCAGTTCTTGGTCTTAGGCAGTAATATACAAAGGACATTTAAAACTCAGATAAAATAAGTCAGTATGGACATACCCTCAGAAGTGGCTAAGGACAGAAGCTCTCAAGGGAAAGCAGGCAGCCTGAATAATCCTATAAAAATCCCCTGCTGTGCATTTTCACTGAAGAGGTCTCATTTGTGTAATGTAGGAGCTGGACCTTCCCACACCACCATCTCTCCACAACACACGGATGATACTGAACACACCAAGGCCAGACAAGCAATACAGTGAAGACCACATGGAACAATAGTAATACTACAGTCATGGAAAGGTATTGCTGTGTTAGCATTACTGAATATTTAGCATTACTGAGAGTAGAATACCCATTTTTTTACTATCTATCAGCTTTGAGTTTTTATATTAAAACACTTAGGTCATGTTCATGCAATCATAGAATGGTTTGGATTGGGAGGGACCTTAAAGATCATCTAGTTCCAATCCCTCTACAGTGAGCAGGAACATCTTCAACTAGATCAGATTGCTCAGAACCCCAACTAGATCAGATTGCTCAGAACCCCATCCAACCTGACCCTGAACGTTTTCAGGGCTGGGGCATCTACTGCCTCCCTGGTCAACCTGTTCTAGTGCTTTACCACCCTTATTATAAAAAAATTCTTTCTTATATGTTATATATTAGAGCTTTAGTAAAGGCTGGAGCTAGGGAGCTGCTAGTGAGCAAATCTGTATTATTCATAGGCCTGTATTCCTTTTCTTCCTTTTTAAAAATGGGGTGTTTGTTTCCCCTTTTCTCTTTAGTGGGAACTTCACTGAACTGTCATGACTTCTCAAATATGATGCTTAGCCAATTCCTATCCCTCAGGACTCATGGGTGTATCTCATCAGGTCCCATGGACTTGTGTACCTTCAGGCTCCTTAGATGATCTTGAACCTGATCTCCTACAGTTTGTGTTTCTCCATTCTCCCAGTCCCTGCCTTAGCCTTCCACAACTTGTGTGGTGTGACTGAAGTACTTGTCAGTAAAGACAGGTAAAAAAAGTCATTGAGTACCTCAACATTCTCCGTATCTTGGGTAACCACCTCCCCTGTTTCCTTCTGGAGAGGCCCCACATTTTCCCTTGTCTTCCTTTTATCACTAATGTAACTATAGAAGCTTTTCTTGTTGCCCTTGAGATCCCTGGCCAGGTCTAATTCTACCAGGGCTTTAGCTATCCTAACCTGATCCCTGGTTACTGGCAATTTCTCAGTCTTCCTTCCAGGCTACCTGTCCTTGCTTCCACCCTCTGTAGGCTTCCTTTTTTCTGTTTGATTTTGCCCAAGTCTCCTTGTTCACATATACAATCATAGTTTTAAATTTTAATTCCTGTTAACAATAACATTGATTACATTTGTAGATATTTCAGTTGAAGAAGTTATACTAGGAATTAATTTTACCTGCACTGTTAGAAACCTGATCTATTTTTCTTTTTACAGTTTTGAAGCAGGATATACTGTCCCTATTTACAAAACAGCATAATGAACATCTAATGGTCTTTCTGTTTACAGATGACATGCTCTGATCCTATCATGATTTACATCAGTCACTCTCCTGGTTCTGTAATCATAAAAGCAGAATTTTTAAACCACGGGGTGCAGGCATACCTGTGAGACTTCAGCTCCTCCCTTAGCCCTGGCAGTGAACTTGCCTCTCACTGTGACCCCTGGAACTGTATGGGAAACCAGATGCAAATGGGAGTGTTGTGCCAGGAGCAGGGATTTGGGGCATCTCCAGCGGCCCACGGCCCAGCCAGTACCACAGCAGCTGGCCTGGAAACGTTCCTCATCAAGCACTCCAGAGAGCCAAACTCAAATGCTCCCAGGCTATGTCCACTCCTTCTAGATTTAGATTTTAATGTGCAGTATGTTTTTTAAATGCTAGAAAAGTATGGTTGTATTTAATCTAAGTTACTAATTTAGACATTTGGGGGTTTTTACATTTTGTTAATAAGAACTAATTGCCATTTTAAATAAGATCTAAATTCCCCTCTCCTTCCCAATCTTTCCGGTAACACAAACAGGAAATTCAAGATACAGAAACTCTTCGTTTAATTTATTTTATTAATATATTTAAATAAGCTATTAAGAGCCTTAAACCAAATAAATAAAACCCACTTTGTGCTTACATAAAGATGAATTTTTAACTGAAAATATCATCTATTAACATATTGAATTAACTTTTTGTTTCTTTGTTCTGGTAACTTAGAGTGTTCAGCCCTTTTTATTTCATTTTTATCTGAATGGAATTGAAACAAAACCATCTTTTTTTCTTTTTTCCCAGCTCCCAGAATCTCAGTTCAAAAAAATTAGTCATTGACCTCAATTAATGGAGTAAACTGAAACGATGAACTAAGTACACTGGAATGACAATTCTTTGCATCTACAGAAGAGACTATACCTTTCAAACATTCCTAGGTACCTAGTTACATTATTTTAAAAGATACAGTAGGAGTAGACTAATTTAAGCTGGGTTTTAAATCATTCCCCCCCAAAAAAAAAAAAAGCAAGCTGACTATTCTGAGTGCGCTTGCATTCATTACTCATTCTTAGGAGCTTTTTTATATTCATTGATGAGTTCAGGCGTGGGTGCTGGTAGAATCCTCTTTCAGAGCTTTGCAGCTTTGGAATTTGCTCTTCACTTGAGCTTTCCAATACAGCAGCTCAGATAGCTGCTGGTTTGATTGCATCATTTATGTTCCCTATGCATTTTAAAAGCATGTAGATATTGTTCAAATCAGTGTAGACAGGGAATTGTTCATAGAGATGGAGATTGTGGTAGGCTATTTTGAAGTTAGGAATATCCAAAGCTCTTAAATGAATGCCTTTCTAGAAGGCATTTCTAAAATTATCACATCTAGTATATTTATACTCCAGTGTACGAAGGAAAACCAAACAGAAGCTAACACATAAAATTCTCTACTAATTAGAAATTACTCTCTTCTACTGACATAAGCAACTTAGAGATAATAGAGATCAGTACCTGACTACAAAGAAAGAATACCTGACTAGGAAAGAAAGAAAAAATATGTCAAAACTGTAATGCCAAGTCTGGCTCACTGGAATGCCTGGTGATGTACGTTTCCAGGCAGACTGCTGTGATGTTGGCTGGCTTGTGGCCTGTGGTTTCAGCTAGAGATGTCCAAAATCTCTTGTACCTGGCACAGTATCCTGCTTTCTTGGAGACTGGTTTGGGGTTTTGCTTTTCTTTATTTTTTACACTGTAGGTACAAAATCAGATTTATATATTAAGTTTGGCATTGTTCCTTGTTTAGCAGTGAAGAAATTAACATCAGTAAGCAGTATGTATGTTGTTTCCTCGAATACATAATCCCAGTCAATTAAAATTTGCTGGTTTGAATCCATTTTCACACAACCTTTCTGAGCAACATTAACTGTGTTCTTAATTCTTCTGTCTCCATTAACTGAATGGAACCATTGGCATCCAAACAAAGCGTGTTTTATAGACATCACATCAGGCTATAGATTAAACAGATTTATCTATTTGCCCTTTCTGAAAATTGCCCTAACATTGCTACTTCCAGTCTTCTGAAGTTTCCCCTATTTTCACAGATATTAATACTAACTTTAGTGGGCCACAGTGTACGATGCCAAGTTACCTGGATTTACTTAAGTTCTATGTCAGTCCAATAACTTTCCTAATTAGTAGCAGGCAATTTTCATGTCATTATTAGTTTCAGCAATTTGTTATAGGTTCTGTGTTTAGTTTTAGGACTTTGGGAACAAAAGAGCAACTGACCCGTGCCTTGACTGGTAATGGACTATGTTTCATAGCTTCCAGTTCACATTGCTCCTATCAGTTTCTTTTTTCCTCTGCTTTTTTATATAACACTGATTGCTTTGTTGCTGCCGTTGTTTAATTTCGAACTATGCCTTTTATGTAACTGCCAAATCTGGATAGGCTCTTAGTGGTATCTCTCTCTAGATTGTGAAGTTTGGGCTTTTTTTCTGCTTATTGTATACTTTGAAATAGGCTCAATTTTAATCCACATTTTTTTTCGGATGTGTCTTTTCAGATTTATTTTGCTCATTATTTTGATCTCTGGAAAATTAGGCAAAAAGAATTGCAAAGTTTACACATGTCCTCTGATCTTAACAAAATATACCTGTTCTGAATGTGAGATAAAGAGTATTGGTTGTCCCTGAACAGTCACAAATTCCAGTTGACAAGTCAGTTAATCTAGATTTATGTGCAGAAAAGATTGTTGGTGTTTTTTTTCCAACTTAGTTATTAGGTAATTTTTTTAAGACAGAGTGGAGAAACTGTCATAAATAATTTTATATTTCTCTAAGCACTAACTCAGCTTACAAGTTTGATTAGGGCGCAGAAGAGAAGAAACCCCTGGTCTGTCCCAGATACTTCTTAAAACCTGAGCCTGCTTAAGTCTGGGTTTGCATTGTGATCTCCAGAGCCATATAAAAATTCAAGTATTTCCTGCAATTATCTGTAATTCAGAAATTATCCAGACTATCATCTTATCTGTAATTCAGAAATTCTCCAGACTATCATCTTAAAAAAGCCAGGGTTTTTTTCCACACACCCTTAAGATCATTGTGCCTCTTAATTTTTTGGGAAGTATATTCTAGCATGAATCAGAATGTTTTGTGATTTTGCTGCAGACAGCTAATCTTAGAATCAACACACACTGCTAATGCTCTATATGGGATTTCAGATTGTAGAAGCAGAGTGGAACTTGCTTTTCGCAACTGTATGAAACATCATATGGCTCAGCCAAGGCTGCAAAACCAGAGAAGGGGAAATTCACAATTGGCTAACCGAGCCTGAGCTCCAAGTTGTTGCAGCTATGGCACCAGCAGTGCTGCAACAAATTTAGAGCTAGCAGAGTCAATCCTTTGGCAAGAGATTTTATGGTGACTTTCTCTCTAATTACAGGATTATATTTCTGGAAGTCTATGATAAAAATAATCTCAAATTGCAGCTAAAGATTGGCTCAAGTATTTCACAGGTGTACTCTGAAAAAACCTAACATAACCACATTGATATAGGAAGTAGCAATAAAATCAAGGCATTTAAAGAAAATCAAAGGACTAAAGAGCACATGGAAACTCTTACAGCTGTAAGGAGTAGCTCAGCAGTGTGCTTAACGTTGTTAGGAGGAAAAAACAAAGAAAGATTAAGAAGAAAAAAACTGAGAGTAAGCAATATCCAGGCATCATCCCAAGATGGACAGAAATGTCACTCTCTTGAGTGCTTGGTGACCATAGCAAGCCCTGGAAAACCTAGGATGATTGCTTTGTGATTTCAGTTCAGCTATGTTTGTGAAGTACCCCTGTAAGGGACAGTTAAGAAATGTTTGTTCCGACATTGCCTGGCCTTGATGGCTTGTTGTGGGACAAAGGCTGGTTGATTGCCTCAAAACTTGCTGAGCCACAGGATGCCTCCAACCATGGATATCCTCTGGCTGCCAAGATAAGGAGGCACTATTGTCCCCCATCTGCCAGATAACGATCACATCCCCTCCAGTTGCCGAGTCCAAGAGGCTGGGAATTGCACAACTCCAGGGAAACTGACCAAACAGTGCCCTGAGAAAGCCCTGTAAAAAGGACCAACAACCAGAGCATGGTGAATACCTACCACCAAAGAAAAGGATGGCTATGGATCATGAGAATACTGCTAGACCCATGGTGGTGACTATCCCTGCTTCTACATGACTTCGGATCATCTGGATCCATGGTGGTGACTATCTCTGCTTTGGCATACCAAATCTTGCTTACTTCTAACTATCCCCCTTTCCTGATTCTAACTTTCCTATCACCCCTTCTCTCCTCCTTGTGTGACCAATAATAAAGTCTCACTCCCTAATAGTATTTTGACCTCATTTGTGTCTTAATTCACATTAGGGGAATCGATCAAACTCTCCTGAGTCTTATTGAACTGGAACAACCCCTGAATGTTCAGGTAAGCTGCACAAGGATTTCACATGTTCTTTTTAACCATCCTGCTGTGACAATTTGTCCTTAAAGACAATTTTTCATTTATCACTGAAGCTGTAGACTTCTTAAAAAATATTTAGTAGGAAAAAGAAGCTCCTGGTTCTTAAAGAAGTGCACAGGAATTCTAAAAGCAAGGTCTGAGCTGTAAGAGTAAGGTCAAGAATTCTGTGGTATTGCCAAAGAGAAGTATTGTGTTTCCTCTCAGGCCTCACTAGGTATTTGATTTAGTCCCAGTACTGTCATTTTATAACTATGTCTGTACATCTAGGCTTGTTCTGTTCATCCTCATGGCTGACAAAGCCAATATGCAACAGGAACATTTGCTTGTGAAGAGGCTTTTCCTTGCATGCAGGTCATCTTAGAAAGCAGCACTGCTTTGTCCTTTCTCTACAAATGATCCAAAGATGTGTATCCAGTAATAGTGTAATTTATAATGGCCTCTTATTTACTCTGCCTGTTGGGTTTTAGTTCACTGTCTCCTGCTCCCCTTGTCCTACCCGTCCTAGGCTTATGAGCCAGCCAGAGTGGCATCTCATCTGACACATAATCCTTGTTCTTGAACCAGATGCAAAGAAGAGTACAGAAGTTTTCCCCCTGTATCATCAGAAACAGATGCTGTCAATCCAAACAGGTTTCCACCTTTTTTTTTAACTGGATTTTCAGGAAAATGACAGAGTATTTCTGCTGTTTCTAGCTTTAGTTAACAGACAAAACATTTTTTCTTATTTAAAAGAGCTTCTTCTGTGTTACACTGATAACTGAGTAATACAGTTTAGAATTTCCTGATTGTTACATAGATGCTGTGGTTTGTTGCTGCAACAGTATTTTGCAGTTCTGAAACCGCAACACTAGAGGTCATTGCTCGTCTTCACATTTTTAATCTGTCAGAAATCAAGTTTTGGAGCTCTCAGGAATTGCTTTCTTTGAATTCTTTAAGCATACACCGTGCAGGGTATGTCTGGGATCCATATGTAATCTTGATCTATGTTTTCATAATTTTTCGCAATTCCTTTTGGATTTTTTAAAGAAATACTTTTAAATAGTTATTTTATTTTTTTATTTCATTTTTATAAATGTTTTAGGAGTAGGACAGCAATGCCAGAATAGGCAAAAAAATTATACATTAAAAACAAATTGTCTAGCAACATGCATGCCAGTCCATACAATTTATTTTACTCTCTAATTGGGTTTTGATTATTTTTCCAATCTCTCATTTATCGAGGATGGATTTGCCTTTTAATATTCTCTACTGAAGGCCAATATCTACTGAATCCCATTGCAAAATATAGTATGTAGTATCCTTTGTGGGGTTAGGAGGAGTTTATCTTTGTTCTGTTTCTTTTACAGTCAAAATATTGCAAAGTTGTCTGAAAGTCTTTTACTATTTCTAAAAGTCATATCCTTGAATATTTTTAATGTTCTAACAAACGGCAAGAAGAAATTTAGAGGTCCAGTGTAGCATGACACCAAATGTTTAAGCACTGATACTGAGATATACTAGATACACATACTTAATTTCACAAGGGATTGAAATTGTTTGAATTGCTTAATGGGTTCCAAGTTATGTTCCAGCTGAAAGTGACTGCATTCACAAATCAAAGATAACAATGGCCAAAAAAAAATCCTTAAAAATATTTTGGTTTTTTTTAAGCAACATTTTAAGTGAGATAGTCATCTCTGGTATGGTATTTTCTACTGAGTTTCCAAAGTTGCCATTAGATTTTCTTTAAGCACATTTTAATGCAAGAAAATGATAGTTCAAATTTGTAGAATAAATTGTTCTCTTTACAAAGAAATGAGTTAAAATACTTTCAGAACCTTGAGTTACTAAAATTTTGTTAGTTACTAGGTGAAGCAATACAAAGGAAAACAAATAGTGCACATATTTCACTGGCTTCCAAATGTCTTTGAATTGGCCAACTGGACTTCTCTGAGGACATGCTGGGACTTAAAAATCACCCTCTATTCATCTTATTCAAACACTAACCAGGATTCCTTTATTGGACATCACCACCCATTACAGTAAGCTGCCAACTGAAAGAAGAGGACAATGTGTTTTCTTTGCTCACTGAAAACTGGTTAATGTTGTTGGTTATTTCTATGTGTATTAAGTACAGGAAGAAAAGACATAAGAAAAGTGACAAAAGCAGGTTGAAACCTTTATTCACCTTGCCCTTACAGTTTCATTGTCTGCCTTTATGAAGGATGGTGAGTTTATTTTACTTCTCAATTAACTGCTAAAAAAGTATTTTTAAATGAAATTTTTGTGAGGGCTTTATTATTTTTTAATCTTAAATGGTGTGGACACCAATCCAGCTTCCTTCAGCTGAACATGTAAGAATATTGCTGCCATGTTAAAGGGATGAGCAGATGCATATGGATCTGTTCTTTTTAAAACTTTAAGCCAGTGCAATATTTACCTGTTCTTTATTTATTATTATTCTTCAAAGAATAATTGGTGAGGTTTTGTTGGTTTGGGTTTTGTTGGTTTTTGAAGGTTGTTGTTTTTGTTGGTTGTTGAAGGCAACTTTTTTGCATCTGTTTTTTAAAAATCACATTTGTGTTAATCTTTTTTTATGTTAATAAGTTGCCCTTATTTAATTTGGGATTATTTAGAGTCCCTATACTGCCTTTTGCCCTTGGAGTAACATTTATAAAGAAAACAGATAAAATACATTTGGCAGCAACCTTACATTCAAGAACAGATATTAATGCCCTGCATTACATTTGTCATTTTAAGAGTCTTGGTGCAATGGTTCTGTGATTGCCTTAATTTCACCAGGGCTAAATAGATTAACAACATCTCGGGTTATGGATGTTTATCTTTAATCCTGTTTCCTTTCAGATATGTGAGCTTAGTCCTCACTTTATTCAGAATATCTCATGCAGTATTTGAATGTTGTGAAATGAAAACTGAATTTGTGGCTGTAGCAAGTACATGTGGGTAGAAACAAACAAATGAATAAACCAAGAAATATAAAATATATACAAACCAAACTATATTTCCTTGAAAAGGTGATCAATATTCTCCATGCAATATTGCTAATTAAAACTATAAACATGGAGGTTTATGAAGAGTAAGGTTTAAACATTTTAGCTCAGAATATGGCTCTGTTCTTCACTGTGCAAGCTGAAACAGTGCTCACTGAAATACCTTACAAGTGCCCTAGAGAGCCTGGCTCAAACCTTCCCCGTTTCCCACATAAAGTAGCAAGAAAGCAAAGATAAATGATTCATGTGAAAGTATGTAATATATTTAATGAATGGTATTGTTTTGGCAATTTAAATTTTAGTTGATTTTGTTTATTTGGGGGTTTTTTTAGTAATATATTCTAATGCTTTTCTTCACTAGATATATTTACTTATTGTTTCTGTTCAATTGTGCTAGCATATATTGACTGTTCTTTCTTTTACCCCATAAATCCCTTCAAGCCCTGACACAACTGAGACCAATAGTCCCTGTTTTTCCACTCTCTTTTGTAATGATACTGGTGGTTTTTAAAGCTGTATATTTAATCTCCATTTCATATTTTCTTGCTGGCCATGCATGTTCAGCACTATAGACTTTTTCAAGGCTGACTAAATATATGGACTAAAGTAAATCTTGAATGTCCAGCTTTAGGAATTACTTTCTGATCAAAAGTTTTTAAATGAAGTTGCGAAAAAATAGTATTTAATTATTCTGTGTAATCACCAAACACTTGCAGAAAATATTTTTGGACACTAGATGACAGTGGAAGATAGTAATTGCAAACAAGATTTTGATAACTGATAATTGGACGCACGTATTCTGTAAGGTTATGTGTTATGATCATTGACACACCACTACTGATATTTTTGGAGTTAGGTATTTTGAATGTAAAAGGGAATATTTTTTATGTCAGCTTGGCTTCATTTTCTTTTTATTTTAGTAATGTTAATGCCCTAATTTTCTTTTTTTTTTCTTAGAAAATTATGGCATGTTTAATTCAAAGATAAATGGGATTTTGGGTTTTCTGATACAGCTGAGAGCCAAACTTGGGCAACATAATGACAATGGGATCACTGCACTTTCATTTCATATTAGACTTAAGAGAAAAGGTCGATAACAGAAAAAAAAATAAAAGTAACTGTATGGTCATTAAAGAAACATTGTTTTTATTTGTAATTATATCTTAATAAGGCCACTGGCTATTTCTGAGTAAAGTGAGCTCGTGTTTTGGTGCATGGTCATTTTAAAACTAGATGTCTATCTCTGACAAATGATCTAGTATCTGGAATCTTAGATGTTGAATGTTTACACCAGTTCCTGGTAAGATACTATCCAGTCATTTCCGATTTCCTTTTCTCTGCATCCTGCTCACAGCCAGACTGAACAGAGTCAGATAAATGCAAAGTATACTCTAGTAAAAGGTCTGATTTTGAATTCTTTATCAGCTTAAAAAAAACAACTGATTTTCCATTTTGTATGTAAGGAAAGAAAACAAAATTTTGCATCACTGACAGTCTCATCATTAAGGACTTTGAAAACTAGATTAAAACAGGTACTTTATCTGTGAATTCACATGCAGCAAAACTCTGAAGCCTGAGAAAGCATTCATCTGAATTTTTCTTGCCTTGAGCCATTGCTATTTGTGCTATCAGTAATAAATCCAGTGTAATAATAGATGAGTAAAAGTGCACTTTTTAATAAGCATCTTTGGAAGGAGCAAAATAGAGATCATCAGTAGTTTAAACCAAACAAACTGGAAACATATTTCTCTTTCAAAGGAAAACAAAAAGGTCATAGGGCAGATATAAAAGAAATATGTTGTTCACAATAAAAATGGAAAAGTTATATAAATCTATGGGAATGGGTCCCAGGACACTGTATTTTAGATGGATGAGATAGCCTACCAGAACTTAATTTACAAATTATGATGCCTTCTGGCAACTGAAGACAGTATGTTTTGGAAAGCACAATATTAGTTAACAATTTTTGTTACAAACATATAGTTGGCACTGAAAAAGGGAACCTACTCCAGAGGTTTGAGCACAATGCATTTTCCATGTCTCAGAATACTTGCTCTGAGAGGCAGATGATGTAAAGGAGAAACTAGAAATACCTTTCCTGTCTTATAAAAATGTGGTAAATTTACACCCAAGATTTCCAACAATTCTGAGATTTTTCTGAAACATGTTCTAGAACCAATGGCAAACAGAATTATATTAGCTTTCTTCAGTGAGTCTAAATCATCATATGAAGGAAAGCATGTCTTTTTTTCAATGTATCACATTATTTAATTGGTTTCAGGATAGTGGAGTTGTATATTGAGCACAATACATCAGTAAAAGTTGTTTTAATAGTACAAAGAGCCCCTCATATCTGACAACCAGTCCCTACTGTAGCGCAACAAATAATCTCAAAGTGATGGATGAATTGCTTCGCTACTGTCACACCAGGGATGGTTAATGGTAAACTCTGATAAAAATGCTGATTTATAAATGCAGCTAGAAGAAAAACTGAAGAGAGGACTGATTTTTTTCAGTCAAGGAAATTTTAAGGCAGAATGAAACCTGTTAAACCAAACCAGTGTTTCCCCACATTTCTCTCTCTGAAAAATGAGACTAAACAAACACAGAGATATCTTTCGAAGCCACACACCGTTTTGCAAATCTATGAGCAGTCCTTACAGAAGACCTTCTCAGGTGAGTCAAAAGGCTGTGTTCAGAGGTAACCTTGCACCAAGTTATGGAACACAATGGGGTTTACACTAAGGATTTGTACCTGTTCCAGAGAATATTCATCCCTGCGACACTTTGAGCTGGACCTCAGCATCTACAAGCAGCAGGTAGGTAGGCTGAGAAAAAAGTGCCAAAATAAGTGCAGTAGTAAGAAGTGCTCCTCCTCCACACTGCTTTAGAAATAGAATTGCTATTGTATATCCAAGGTTAATAAATATTTTCTTTAAGCTGCTTGTCAATCCTCATTTCCCAGTTGTTTTCCTAGGACCTCAGAAGAAAACAACTCTTCTCAGTTTAGATCTCTATTTTAGATTAAAGGTTTCAACCTGGTGAATTAGCATGTTACTGGTGTGTGACATGGTGAAGCATCTAAGCTCACACTCATGGCAGCAAGTGTAGCTGAGACTGAAATGATGTTGATCCAGGGCTATAGACAGCCATAGTCACTGGTTGGATAGAAAATAGTTTGTGTCAAGGAGTTTTGATCAGGAATAATTGCCTTTTGCTCAAGTTTTATATCACAGACTTAAAAAAGAAAAAACTGTTTGAGTCATGCTTTGGGCCAGGAAAAGTTCCTGGGAAATGAAGATACAGTGCAGCTGGTTTGTGCCATCATTTGGTAAAGATTCAAGTGAAGATATTCCTGATACAATGCTGTTGTAGGTAGAGGAACAAGTTAGATATGGAAAGAGAAATGGTTTATAGTTAACGCATTAAGTCGTGCTAAACTCAAAACTTTTTTATGCACACTTTTTAAAGCATAAAGTATATAATGACAGAACAGGAAACTTGCTATTGCATGGGTATACAACCTTTCATTTCCATAGTCTTATGGTTAAATAGCAGAGCTTTCTGACCTCTGATGTGCAATACAGTATTAAGGCCTCCAGTGGAATTTTTTTATAAGCATGCATTTTCAGAGAGACTTTCAAGTCTGATTTATAAAACTGCTACAGCTATTACTGTTGAATAAACAACTGGGAAAAGCACACTTTTTTCCTTCATTTTGGATGTTGCAAATAATTGTGGGTGTTTCCCTCCAGACTCTTCTCCTACACCATTTCTACGAAAAGGGAACTGAAAGTTTCTAAACCATAAGGAATCTAAAAAAAAAAGCAAATTTTGTGCAAATTCTAAATATTTTTTTAGTTTTTTATCTATACATACTATTTTTATTAGCTGCATATAATTTTCTTTTAGACATTTGTGATGTGTCATAATTGTTCCAGCTGAGACAGAATTCTCTCTAGTGAAACTGAGAACTGTTATCAAGAAAGTGGCCTAAATTGTTGGGTTTTCTTGCTGATTTACACAATGCAAACTATAACTGGAACTTTGCTAGCATAGCAATGATAGCATTGTAAACATTAAATGAAGCAGAAACACCCTTCTGTGTTACCAGTCTTTGCCCTTGCTTCTGTCAAAGGTAGGTGTGCTTGAATGTCAAAATAGTACAGGATCTGGACCAAGCAGTACTGCTGCAAGCCCATGAAACAAATTATAATTTCACATACTTTTCAAGCTTTAAACCACCACACCAGTTTTCAATTCTAAGGTGACAAACATGCCAAGAACTCGCTTTAACGACTCATATATAAAGAAAGTGCAAGGCTCTCATGGCCATGAAATTTTAGCATCATGATAGTCAAAAATGGTATTCTTTTCCTTTCTACAAACTTCTTAAATGCGTAACAGTATTGTGAAATACAAGATTACCAGCTATTGACAGTTTTGTGAGGCAGAAGCCAGTTTTTAGTTTGAAATTCAAATTACAGTGTATATATATGCAGAGTTGGATATGAGCTTTGTGAGACCATTTGTAACTAGTGAGGGACTTATCTGCATGCCCACAGAAGTCTTATTTGTCTAGTCTATTCCTCAGCAGTTATTTCTAACCTCACATTCATAGAAAAGCTCCTCCAAATAAGTCTTTATTCATTAAAGTATTCCAGGAAATTCCTGCCATTCATATCATATTCTTAAAAATAAATTTTCATTTCATAGTAGATATGATATAATGGGCATAATATAGATGTGACAAAACATACAGTTATAAATGGTGCATTCAATTAGTATAAGCTAAAACCTGAATGTGCAGTCTAAACGGTATGACCTGCAGGTTTTTGTATTGTCAACTAATCTGATCCAGCTGATAAAGAAAAAACAATACTATAATGGAGTAAAATAGTGGCCAAGTCATAGTTTTAAAAAGGTGGGAGGTATACAAACCCCTTCAACTCTGAGACAGACTAATTGGCAGCATAGAACATGGAGTGCCAATAAGGAATGCCTAAAGAGATGATGTAGATGTTCAGGGAATTTTCACTAAACAAGGTAAATTTCAGCTCTGCAACTGATACATTCATTTGATAAATCACCACTGCCAAAATGTGTCACTGGACAATAAGTGGCAAAAAGTAGTTAGATTGTGGCAGCTCTGGTATTGGGTTAGCTGAAGGCAGTGTTTAATCCATTTTCAGCAGTCTAAGGAGGCATTTATTGCTTTCATTGACCTTATCAGTGTGACTAAATGTAGCCATTTATTACTTTCCTGGGAAAGAACAGAGATCCTCTCTGCTTAACTTGAGGTTAGAATCACAGCATGATTTTGGTTAGAAGGTATTTCTGGCATCCAACCCACTCTCAACTCCCCTGCCTAACTTGCAGGGCCAACCTCAGTGTAAGATAAGAATGCTCAGGGCCTTGTTCAGTCATATTTTAGATACTTGCAAGGATGGAGATTTTGCAGCATTTTTGGGCAACATATTCCAGTGCTTAACTACTCCCATTTTTATTTATATTTCCCCTGCTACAGCTTGCGGCTGTTGCCTATCATTCCATACACTTCATACAGAAGCTGGAGTGAGAGTCTTCTATAGTCTGCACTTATGTATCTGAAGACTACAGTTATCCATCCTCCCTCACATTTAGTCTTCTCTTCTCCAGTCTGAAATAAACCACCTTCTTCAGTTTCTCCTCATATGTTATGCTGCAGCACCCTAGAACCTTTCTGCTGGACGTTCTCCAGTCTCTTTTGTACTGGGGAGGAAGGGTACACTGAAGAGCACATAGTAGGTCAGACCCTTGCAAATGCTGACTAGAAAAAAATAATCACTTCCCTTAACTTCTCAACACATTCTTGCTGAGGCAGCTGTATCATCACTGCAGGGGCACACTGCAACCTCACCTGAATTCTTGTCTACCATCATCCCATGCCATTTTCTGCAGGGCTAGTCTCCAGCCAAATGCTGCATTAAGCCCACGTGTCCCCTCAATTTTCCACTGATCTTTAAGTACACCAGCCCAAACCCTCTCCCTACAGACTGTCTTAAGGATGCTGTGGTGGATGATGTCAAATGCCTGGCTAAAGTAAAGGTTAAAAAAAATAGACTATTTTTTCTTGTGCTCAGAGGTCCAGTCATTTCCTCATGGAAGGGAAGAAAGTTGGCCAGCTGCCTTGGTAAAGCCTCTCTGGCTGTTCCTGATCATCTGCTTGCATGGCATATGCTGGGAAATGCCGTTCAGGCAGTTTTGCTCAAAAATGGTCCCAGAAGAAGAGTTGAGGGTGCCCAATCTACACCCATCGCCTTGCCCTTTTTGAAGACTGGCACAGTACTAATCTTTCCACTTCCTCACCATATGTTTTCTGATTCACTTTCAAAACCTTATGGCCACTTTGCTGCTTCTGTGGTATTTGCCATCTGAAATTGAATATTCTTTCAGTACTATATGACCTGCATAACACTTCTTGGCAACAAATTGGCAAATTAAGAAAAAGACTTGATCTCCATCCCTCCAGTGTTCTCAAAGAAAGGTTTTAGTTGTTATGTTTATGTCTGTAATGACAAGAGTTTAAAGAACTACTATCCTAAATGCGCTAAAAAACCCTTCCTAAGTACAAAAATGTCTAAGAGATGTGACATGAATTGCATCAAAGAATAATACTTTTATTTAGAACTGTGAATCCTTTATTACATAGCAGTAATAAAGCACACTATTTGATTAAGAAATAAGATAATTTTTTAAATTTACACTTGTTGAAGTAAATCAGCTCTAATTGATATTCAAAAATACCACCTCATTCTTGTACTGATACTTTATCAAATAGTGTCCTGGGTGATGAAAGAGCAGAGAACTTTGCAAGAGCAAATCAGAGTTGTCTCCAAATAATATATAAAAATTCTCTGATTTTAATTTCAGTGTCCTGGCAGATCATGAAGATCGATGAAAGTAAGAAGTTTGGTTACAGAACACTTACATTTTGTTAGCTAGATTTCATAAATGCAGCTTATTTTTCATAAGGATGGAAATTGCACTATTAAAATGAAAACTTAGAGTTTTAGAGTTACAGATGAACATATTTCTAACCACTTGCTTTATAGTTCAGCAAGCTTGCTAATGCAGAGTTCAGGAGCTGTGGATTGTCTTGTAAAACCTTCATTTGCACCAAGCCAGCTGCTTGTGGTTTAGCTTGTTAAACCTCAGTTTGTACCAAGCCAGCTGCTCAGCAATGAGGCTTTGCCATCAGTTGCGTTGGTATAGCAACAAGGGGTGGTGAACCTGAATAACCTTCCATTCAAACAGCAGCACCTCAAAACAGTGACAGTGAGACAAAGCTGCTTTTCTGCAGGAGATGAGACAATGGTAATGGAAAAGCAAAACATTTAAAGTGCACTTATGAAGAGAAGGCACTTTCATTGATTAGATCCATAGTTTTGACTTGGAAAAAGTGTAAAATTTGAACAATTTTCTTCAGTTACTGAAATACCTAAAATCTTGGGACAAGGGCAGCAATAGTTTTGATGCTAGAGCAACTAACACATGAAATCTCTCCTAGTGGTATCAGGCCAATAGACTCACAAAGTCCATAGCTACCTCTTTCCAAATTGCTGCATGCATAGAAATACCTCAAGCTAGCCTGCAAGTTCAAAAGCAGCCACATAATGAAAAATTAAGAAGTTGTGCTGTGACTATGACAACCATCTTCATTTTTTCATCCCTGAGTACAAAGTCTTTTTAAAAGTATGCTTTTCCTCCCCTCCAGAAATTCATCCTGCGTCTAGTAAAGGTGAATGAAGCTCAACTCAGTGGAAAATAACTTCTTTGTATGTAAAGTTACGCTCAAGTTGGTTTAGAGATGTGAAAATAGGGAACATCTGAGAAATAGTTGTCTAATATCATAGAATAATAGAATTGTCATAGTAGACAAATTATTTTGTCCACTCACGTACATAGTTTTGGGAAATGGATTGGATACAAAGACAAATTATTAAAAGGGGAAAAATATTTTTTAAAAAATTCTTCTGTTGTTTTAAACTAATAGTTAAAATAATTTGGATAGCTTCTTGTTCCAACCTCTTAAATGGATTTATTTAAAGATGTAGATATCTATTTAAAGATACTAAAGATAAGCAAAACTAGAAAATGTAATTATATTCCTTTAAATTACAGCATTAAAGGAATGCTCTGAAAAGCCATTTTCAAACCCATTCTTTAGAATGAAAAGCAAAAAGCTTACAATTGGAGATAATTTTTGAGAAATAAGGGCGTATACTGTAGTAATGTAGAGGTTGCAGAAAGAAGCAGACTGGAGAGACAAATGTGGAAGAAGCAGAGGAGAGTTACTCTGTACAGCTATGGCTGAAATATAAACTGAATATGTAGTACTTTTGCAAATCATCACTGAATACAGATTTATGGTTACATACATTTTATGTGACCAAACCTGAACTCCTTCCCTCAAAACTAATTCGTCAGTCAAAACCAATTAAAAATCTGTGGTCCTGCTTCTGCATACATTTGATCTAAAAGAGTTAAAAATCTGACCATTTACCTAAATTTAAATTATACAGCAGATCTTTGAGATCTTTTCCAACCCAGTTGATTCTATAATTCTATGAAAGTCAGTTGAATGACATTTTTAAGGTAAAAAAAACACTGAAAAGAAATCTTTATCTTACAAGAGGAACTAATTTTCACAGTGGAATTATGTAAGGGTTTCTTTGAGAATAACATTTACATTTTTTAATAAGAGATATATCTTCAAAACAAAAAGTTATATGATTTTAGTGAAGCATTCACATGCTTTCTTAGTGTCTGGTGAATACATCCAGTGAGTGTTTTGTACCAACTTGGGAGGACCTTAGAGCTGCAAGTTAGTATGAGCAGAAAGAAACCTTCTGAGGTTATCCATCTTTTACTTGGTGCCAGAAGATTGCTGCTATTTTGAGATACACAGTCTTCAAGACAATTCAATATGAAACGATGGGAAAAATGGAACTTGCAGAAAATCTGAGGAGACTAAATCAAAGAAAAACTGCCTCTTTAAGCAAGAGAAAATAATGTTAGTAAGAGTTAATTACAAAATAAGTACATAGTTCTGAAAAGTTAAGATGGGACAATATCTACTCAGCCATAATATTTGCACAAAAATATGCTCAGGAGATAAGACAACATGAACCAATATTAATATCCACTTCACCAAGTATATGTATTTAGGAAAGACATATTTCACTTAGACAGTAATAAATGCATCTGTAAAGTCCAGAAAGAAGTAGAGTGAGGGAACAGGAATCTGACAAATTTTGGTCATTTTGTTACATGTTTTATGTGCAGTTGTTTTCCAAATATTTGAAATGAAAATACAGAATCTTGAGAGGATCCTGTTAGCTGAATATTTCTGGTAGGATGATAAGTGATGATGCAATGCGCAGTATGGACTTCTAACATCTTTAAATTTCAGTGTTGGAGTTTCATTATAATTAATTCACAGTTCACAACTCTCAAAGGATGATTTCATAAAGGAAAAGAAGATTCACAAGCACTTGTACCCAGCTCATTGTGATAGTAGAATCATGAGTTTATACTTGGATTTACTTGAACAGCCATGTCAGCTATTAATCCAGTTCACTGCTTCAGTTGCACCACTATGACTGTGGAGCTATACGATAGACGAGGAACAGGGATTAGTTAAAAATAGCCTTTTTTTCACTACTGGTTTAATTTTCAGCCTTCCTGTTGTTCACAATATGTTAAGAAGACAGTGGGACAGGAGCAAGGATTAGGGCTGAAAGCATCTTGCTCTATTATTGTAAGAAACAACATGCTGATAACTCTACTTGGAGATTTGGCACAATTTGGCATCTGGAATGTGTAAGGCAAGGGAATTCCTGTTTGAAACACACCTCCAATTCTTCTGCTTAGGAACATAGTCGCAGTATTTTGAGGTTGCTAACTTTCTTCACTAGTATTTTTCAGAGATCTGGCTGTGCAACTTGACCAAATTAATTACCCCCTCAGAATGTGACCAGGGAGAATTACAGAGAAGACAGTAACTGGATTTGTAGGGGACTGGAAAAAAAAAGAAATCCCATTCTGCAGAAGATTCCAAAGTTAATTACTTTTAATACACATCAAATCCTCCCGTGGCTCAACCAGAGGGAAAGGTCACGGTACACTGAGGAGCTGTGTTAGATACTTGGCAAGCTGAGATAAGTTGATCTCTTAGGAGGCTAAAAGAGTGAATGAGCAACAATTTTCATGAAATACGACAATGAATGACCTGGATATATTGATTAATACTGATAAAATATAAAATTCAGACTACATTTTGAGTCAGTACAATACAGCACTCATGTCATTTCATCAGAGAAATGCCACTGAAATACTTCTTTTCCCATGATTTTTTTTTTCAAATGAAACTTTATTGCAATTATTAAGGAAGAGGAGAAATTATTAAGAGAAGAAATTAGCAGAGGTCTTACAGTACAGAAGTGAAATTTTCTCTCTTCTTGGTAGAAGATCAGTATAGAGCAATACATTAGGGGTTTTTTTGATGCCTTTCAAAATGCATAAATAAAATGTTCACACATAGCCTCTTCCATCTGCTTTATCTATCTGAAGCATCACTAAGATATTTTAGAGTTTGAACTGCTTTTCTTATAAATTCTAGAAGAAAGAAACATAATGTTTCATTTGATCCAAAAGTCATTCAACGTTTTAAGTATTTTCCCTTTTATTATCTGGCAAAGAGCAAAGTAAGGACCCATATATCATTAAGGACAAAATATATTCTCTAGTTTGGCATTCAACAGTCCTGTCAAAGCCAAAAGTGCTCCAAGACAGGCTAATGCATGTTATTACTTGCTTTAAGTGCCAAAACTGATGGTTGGAGAATGATGTTAGGAAATCAATCAGCATGTATAGCTATCTATGTTAGTAGAAGTGGTGTGTTATCATATAGCAGATACATGCACTAAGTATTTTGTTTTATGTAAGCTCTCTTAACGCATCTGGTAAGTATCCAGTCAAGGTTCTGTCCCTCTTACAGAGGAGTACAAGTAAAGGGAGGGACTAAAAGTACTACTCCCACTCCCTGTCCCCCACCCCACCCCTGTCTTACACATTAGCCCACAGAATATCAAATTTTCAATAGCACTACAGGAGGGAAGACAAGTACTGTTGCAGTACCAAAGACAAAAGGCAGAGAAAAGTGTGTATCTCACAGAGAACACCTCACAGTACTTAATGTAGCTGCTTCAAAATCACACTGTGGCTAGGATATATGACTTACTGATTATTGCCTCATTCTGTCCTCAGTCACGAAAGTATCAGGTGTGATGTATGTCTTGTTTTGTAAGACAAAATGTTCTTGTTGTTCTTTGTATTATAGAAAGAAAGAAAACAGATGTGATACTATCCATTATGTTAGAGGAGGCAAAGTCAAATAAACCCATCTTGTCATTGAAATGTGGGTGGTTAGATTTGTGATGGCAACGAGCTCCAAGTAATTTAATTCAACATTTGTTTCATAAAAATTAGTCCAATTTTAACCTCACCTTGCCACGGTTAGTAATTGTTGCTTTCTTATCTGGTTAGTTAATGGCACATCAGAAGTCATACATCCAAAATTCCTTAACTTGCCATAGCACTTTGCTTCAACATTTTAATACTAATTAATTTTTTCATTTAAAACCCTGGTAAGGATATTCATTCTGGAGCCTGGCGATGTTTCCTGACAGCATTAAAGAAATACATAAAAAGATATTGTCGTGGGTT